>NC_049986.1:21188190-21196736 GCF_000003815.2 Branchiostoma floridae | reverse complement strand
AGAATATATGAGTAAAGTCTGTACGTGAAGATTTTTTTGGCCAATATTGAACTGGGTAGTTGTGTCAGCCTTCCAAAGAAATATAGTTTGCGTTGTACCATCATGGCTTTTAATGTCAGCATCCCCAGTGATCCCAGACTTGCATTAGTCTCTGTCTGGAAGTGCATTCCTTGCATTTGTTTAACCCCTGCTCTGTGGACTCTTTCTAACTTAAGTAGGTCGGTGTTGGTTGGATACCACAGTTCACAGCCATGCATCATGGTAGGGATTACAATTGTGCTGTACAGTCTCTTGGTGATTATGGGGTTTGGAGTATGTCCCTCAGAACCCGTTGCCAGTATTGCACTGATTTTACCCTTCCCTTTCTTGCACGCTTTTTCTATGGCCTCTGATGTTCTGAGGTCGGTCGAGTGCTGGACCCCCACATGGGTCACCACAGTTACTTCTGGGATTGTGGATGCTCCCATCTTCCAATCACTTGTCAGGACTGTTGCTGTGGGGTGCTCCTTTACCCTTTTTCCAAACACTACACACTTGCTTTTTTCCGGGGCATATTGGAACCGCCATTTCCTTCCATAGTCATGCATTGCACCTATCAGCTTCTCTAATCCCATCCTGGTGCTTGCAAGAAGACTTATATCATCTGCCAGTGCAGGTGACCCACAGTAGATTTCACCTATACACACGCCACCACCTAGGGCTTGAAGTTCTGCATGGATGTCATTTGTCGCTAAGAGATAGCAGGTGAGCGACAAAACGCCGCCTTGGTTCACCCCACGTGATGTTCTGAATTCCCTTGACATCTCACCATTCAGTAATACACAGTAAGTGTTTCCAGTGTGCATTTGTTTCAATATTCTCCATAATTTTCCATTCACCCCTTCTCGGTACACTTTGTACAGCATTCCTTGGGTCCATACTGTATCATACGCCTTCTTTGTATCCAGAAAGCACCCATAGACTGCACTGTTTCTTTCCTTGTAGTGGTTGAGTGTTTCTTGTACGGTATAGGCGGTGGTTATGTTGCAGCATCCTATCTGCCCCCCACTCTGTAGTTCATGTGGGATACCTCTTGCCAACAACCAAGGCCTCCATCTGTTGTGTAGCACCTTCTCCCAGATTTTAGCCATGACATTTAACAGTGTTATCCCTCTGTGGGAGTCTAGGTCAGTCTTATCTGCTTTCCCTTGCTTAAGTAAGGGGATTTTGATTCCTTTTTTGAATTCTTCAGGTATGTATTCCAATTCTCTCATCATGTTGAACAATAGGGTCATTCTTGCCCACAGTGCTTCTCCTCCATATTTAATGTGTTCGTATGTTAATCCATCATTCCCTCCAGCCTTGCCATTCTTCAACTGTCTGCAGACTGCCATAATCTCTGTAAGTAGGAATGGTTCTTCCAGAATGCCCTCTAAGTTGTTATGGCTTTCTTTCTCCATCTCAGTTACTTCTGCAGTGATTACTTTATGGTGTGACTCATCGAACCATTTACTCTCTTCTTCCTGTTCATTTCCCAATGTTTCAAAATGGCTGGCCCAAGCCTCTCTCACTTCTTTGGGGTCAGTCAGGAATTGATCCCCCAGTCTCACTGCTTGTGGTCTGTCTATTTTCCCTTTTCTGCATCTTATCTTTTTCCAGAAGGTTTTATCGTCAGTTTCTGCTAACTTTGCTAACTCTTCATTCTCTTGTGCTTCTTGTAGTAGTTTAGCTCTCCTCAGTTCTGTTCTAAATCGTGCTTTACTTTCTTTGTACTTTTTGTACAGGTGATTGTCCTTTTCCCTCGGTTTTCCTGCCTCTTTCCACTGTAGCCATAAATCAATCTCTTCCTTATGTTTGTCTACAAGGGTCTGTGACCAGTATGGCCGCTGATGCTTCCTTATTTTCTTAGCTGGTATCACTTCAGCCGCTGTACTTCTTAGTACTCTGGTTAACGCTGCAAGTTCTTTTTCTATAGCCACTGTTGACCTCTGTGTGAGGGTTTCCATCCCCTCTAACTTCCTCTTCACATTTTCCTTGTATGTATTCACAAGAAGTCGATCACCTGCTCTTTCCCAGTCCAGCTTTTCTGTAGGGTTACTCTCTTTCCATTCTTTTGGTTTGTTCTTCAGGATGGCTATAACTGGCTTGTGATCAGACATGTTCAGGACATCATCTTCCATTACTTTGCATGATATCACTTCTGCTACTATTTCTCCTGGTACTATGATGTGGTCTATAGTTGACTTGTGTTTAGTATTCTTTGTTTCAAATGTCTCTACTGGGCCTGTACATATGTGGCTCAGGTTCAGGGAGGTCATCTCCAGCTCACTCAGGGTCTCTGCCAACTCACTGCCATTCCTGGATGGTGAGCCCTTCCCTCTTGGGCCTCCTTGCTCTCCAACATCTGCATTGAAGTCGCCCATGAAGATAACAGTTCCTTCATTTTCATATTTCCTGTACAAGTCTCTCAGCATGTCTACATGTTGTCTGTACTCGTCTACCTTTTCCCCTGCATGGGGAAGGTATACCGCAAAAATGAACAGCCTCTGTCCTCCTACCAATCGGAGTCGTATCCCTATGACTCTATCGTTCCCTGCCTCTAGTTTGTGTACCGCATAGTCCAGTGATTTTCACCACAGTAGGGCTACACCCCCTTGACCTCTTTTCCAAGGTCCCAATGTGTGCTTTTTAAGCCTCTCATCTGCTCTCCCAAAGCCTCTGTGACTGTGTAGGATGTTATCTAGTGTGCTTAGTGCCTCCGGAAACAGCCAGTGTTCTGAAATGGCAATTATGTCTGTTTGTAGTAGGTGTTTTGTTATAAACGGTATTGCTGTGGATAATCCTCTTGTATTGTAACATCCTATTGACAGCTCTCTCTCTTTGTCATGGCCTGCTTTCATAGCTGTGTTTGGGTCCCTGGTGGCCTGGGACTTGCTTTCTCTTCCTCTGTATCTCTCTCTTCCTTGCCCTTGTACTTTCTTTCAGACAACCATTCTCTGCAGGTTATTCCAGGGGGCCAAAATCTTTCTCCCACCACCTTATGTGTTTGGTATAGAGGCACATTGATTCTAGCAAAGTACAAGTCTCTCTGTTTGGTAGGCATCAATCTTAGGATAGCTGGACTCCTTTGTGCTGGGCATACTTGTAGATGGTTTGTTGCAATTTCTTTGGGTCATTTTTTTTCATATAACCCAAGAAGAATCTCTTCCTCCTTATTCTCCTTCTCTCTACTCCAATGAAGTCTCTGAACATGTCGTCAGCATTACTGTCGTCATTGTCTTCATGCGAGATGATTTTCTTTCTCTTGTCTTGAGTAGCAGGATTGGTGGTGCTACTTTCTTCTTGGCACGGGACACGTCTCTTCTTCATCGGTGCTTCACTGATTTCAATTACTTCATGTACTGTGTCTAGCACATTCTCTGTTATGTGCTTTCTCTTCTCTCCCTTCTCCGCACCTGGTTCTGTAGTGAGTCCAGTGTTTTTGCTCCTGATAGGGCTTGGATCTAACTGTACTATGGCTTCTGTTGTGCTAGGTTTCTTTTTCTTGTACTGGGACAGCTGTGTTCTTGGTTCGTGGTCATCTCTGGTTAGTTCAGTGCTTAGTGTCTGAGGTTGTGCTCTGGGTTGTTGTTGTCTTCAATTTGTCTCATTCTACCCTGGTCTCGCGGCGTGCTGTCATGTTTCGCCCTTCTTAGGAATGATGAGATCTCTGATTCCTGTGCCCAGTTACCCTTACACACTGTTGCATAACTCTCCACTTGCATTTCGCTTCCAGTGTTCATATTTGACAATCTATTAGCTCCAGTTACAGGTCCTACAGCTTTACTGTTGCTAATCTCTAGTTTCTTACTACATTCTTTGTCTGGTGATTGCCTGTTTCTTACGTCTGTTGTTCTAGCACCTTCTAAGTGTCCTAGGCTGCCCCTCAGTTCCCGTACAGTCGAGTGTGTATTCGACAGAGCACATTCTTGCTCCTTGATTCTCTCCTCCATTGTATGAGCCAGATTTTGTACATAAGCAGCTAGTTTACCATGCTCAGCTGTAGTGTCTTTGTCCTGGTTTGTCTTCCTTATGCATGCTTGAATCTCGGTCTCGAGTGAGTGTATTCTATTCATGTATGATGCCATTGATGTGTTCATTTTCACTTGGTTTGTTTCTATTCTCTTAAGCTTTCCTTTCAAACTGTCTATATCTTCCTGTTGTTTTGATTGAGCATCTTTGTTGTCTGTTAATGCAAACTGTATGCTCTGTATCTGTCTGTCGCACTCATCAGCAATGTCTGCTCTTGCTTTATCTTGTCGTTTTGTGATGTCTTCCATCTTTGTTAGTCTCTCATTTGTTTCCTTCAATTCATACTTCAGTTGATCTCGCAACTTCGCGTTCTCTGCTAGTATCCTTATCACCACGTCCTGATCATGATCTCCTTCTTCATCAATGGTGCTCAGGGTTCTGCTTCTTGTTAAGGCGGGGCTCTGGAAGGTTTGTGTTTGACTACTGGTTGGAAACATCTTTTTTATTTCTGCCAGGTTTCTTTCTCCCTCTATGAATTGAAACAGAGCACAACAATCCTCTGCCAGCCTGTTGATTACTGGCTCAGCATTAGCCCTATAGGTTCTTTTCTTGGGTTGCCCTTGCGGACAATCTCGCCTTTGAAGTCTGGCCATTCCCAACAGGGCTTCCCTGGTATGGTTTAGGACAACTTCATCGTTCTCACCTGCAGACAGGATTTTTCCTTTGGCAGCACACCTGTCAAGGCCCTCTATGTGACTCTTGATAAGCTCATAGACATGCCTTGCTGCTTCTGTATCATCCTCAAAGGAGGTGTCCTCTACTTCTCTAAGCCATACTCCTGAGTTGTCCAGAAACTCATCCATGGCTATTGTAATGACGTTATCCGTACTTACATTCATCAGACTTGGAAAGCTCCTTTTGACTCGACTTGGGGGTACAGTATCTGCAACGCTACTAACGGTCACAGAGCTTCTTCTTGACTCGACTTGGGGAGTACAGTATCTGTAACACTATTCACAGTCACCGGGCTTTCTCTTGACTCGACTTGGGGGAGTACAGTACAACAACAATAGTCTGTAACACTATTCCCAGTCACCGGGCTTTCTCTTGACTTGACTTGGGGAGTACTGTATCTGTAACACTACTCACAGTCGCCGGGCTTTCTCTTGACTCGACTTGGGGGAGTACAGTACAACAACAACAGTCTGTAACACTATTCACAGTCACCGGGCTTTCTCTTGACTCGACTTCGGGGAGTACAGAATCCGTAACACTACTCACAGTCACCGGGCTTTCTCTTGACTCGACTTGGGGGAGTACAGTATCTGTAATGCTACTCACAGTCACCGGCTTTCTCTTGCCTCGACTTGGGGGAGTACAGTAAAAACAACAACAACAATCTGTAACACTATTCACAGTCACCGGGCTTTCTCCTGACTCGACTTGGGGAGTACTGTATCTGTAACACTACTCAGGGTCACAGACCTGCAGGCTTTGTGGTCTTGTTGACGTGGGGGAGGGGGGGGGGGCCCAACTCCGTTCCTTCCTTCCACTTCTGTGTTGTCAACTCCGTACCGCCCTGCGACCTCTGTGTTGGCTTCGGAGCGGTCCTTGCTCCCTTTCCTTGCCGCCGCTTGCAGCTCACCGTTCTTGTGCTTGGCCTCGACAGACAGAGGCAAGCCGCGTCTTGCCGCCAAGGCCCCCTAGGTGCAAAGCTTCTGTCGCTCTCCTCACTGGCCGCCCGGCATGGGCCCGTAAAAGGGCCCGTTGAGTGTGATGCGCCTCTTCGGTGGGGAGGGGGGCAGCATGTGCCTCTCAAGACTTGGTCTCTTTTTCTGCTTCAAGTGGCCGCTTCTGTTCCTTTGGCTTCCTCAGCCCTCTCTCGGTTGCTGTCCGGTTTAACAGCCAGTAAAAACACTCTAAACGCTCTCTGTTGTAGTACAAACTTCGTTACACGGTACCAGAGAAACACGAGCGAAAATTCATGCGACCGCCATCTTGGGCGATTCCATTCCTCTCTTTCTTTTTCTTTCGTTCTTTCTTTCTTTCTTTTTCTTTCTTCCTCTCTCTTCCTCTCTTCCTCTCTCTTTCTTTTTATTTCTTTCTTTCCTTCTTTCTTTCTTTCTTTCTTTCTTTCTTTCTTTCTTTCTTTCTTTCTTTCTTTCTTCCTCTCTCTCTTTCTTTTTTCTTTTTCTTTCTTTCTTTTATTCTTCCTTTTTTCTTTCCTTCCTTCTTTTTTTCTGTCTTTCAACCTCCTTGTTGTAAAGACTGAGAATGCATAGTTTTATTACATACTCGTAACATGCTATGAAATATTATGAACAATAAGCCTTGAAATACAGATGAGGTTTCGTGATATCTAATAAATGAATCGCTGACAGTAGCAATTTTAATGCGCATTTTAATGGTAACAAACAATAAAGTCAGTTACATTTTGGTAATCAGTCAGACATCAGGTGGCTAAAGGTTTTATTTTGCTGCAATGTTTTCTTAGGATAACATCATGAAAAATCACGTGTCTACAGCATTAATATGTTCGGACACCAGGTCAGATAGCTGAAGAAGAAATTCGAAATGGTTAATAGAATTTATTGAGTTACTTGGATAACTGTCCAATTATCTCATTTAGCTAGAGAAGCTCATATATACGTGCATACAACGTAAATGAATGTAATGCCACCATCATAATAGTTTACTTTTCTATGCGCTCTAAACAAACTAAATTCAATACTACTTCACAGTTGGCTTAAGCTTAAAATAACAACTGCGCCGATTCTACTCCGTAGGCACATGTTAGTCAATGTTACTACAGAACGACGTATACCCTAGCCAGAGCAAAGGTAAACATGTAGCGAAAGAAAAAACGCTGAATTCCAGGCCTGTGTTGATGCATTGTAGTGACACCATCATAATAGTTTTCCTTTCTATGCACTCTAAACAAACTAAATCCGATACTACTTCACAATAGGCTAAAATGACTAAGAAGGCACAAAGTCAACGTTACTACAGAACTACGTATACCCTAGCCAGAGCAAAGGTAAACATGTAGCTAAAGAAAAACCACTGTATTTCAGGCCTGTGTTGATGGTTGACCGGAAGATGGTGGTTTCTCACTCCGTGGACTTGGTGAACACACTGTCCACGCTGACGTCATCAATGGCCTGGGTCTGTTGACAAAGCATGGCATGGATTTAATCACACTATCAGATAATAACAATAATAATAAAGTTTATTGCAAATTCTTGCCAGTGGGCTAATTGCAAGTCACTTAAGAGATTCAAACAGTGTAAAGACAATATCACAAGTGTCTACTCTAGTCTAAAGCTAGTAAAAGCTAATTTTAGATCCTGGGTTATTGGGTTCGACTCCTTTTTCGAAGACAGTGGAAGACGAAAGATCCCACATTTCTTTATGTGTGGGCTTTGAGATGTTAGAAGGATAAGAAGGACAACGCCCAAGTCTTTGCTGCTTCAATGGCACAGCCTTGTACTATTGTTTAAGAACAAGCTGTTAATAATTCTCTTGCTAATTTCAGCGGCCATTTCTAATTACCCGGGGTCACCCGGGGTCATGCACCAAGACGAAGCTACATTTGTAACCGTAATGTTAATAACTGTTGGCAAATATTATGTCGCTAGTAGCATAGAAATACCAAACCTGATGTATGTTATAGTTCCCTTTAATACCTACTGTAGATACCACTAGTATTGTAATAGCTGTAATTGTTGCAATATAACTTATATGTGTAGTATTAGACTGTACCTTTTGTTGTATGTAAATTGCCATACATTGTTACTGATGCAATTGTTGCGCAATAAACCATCTATCTATCTATCTCTATATATAATTGTAAGCCTATATTTCAGTATAGGCATGCCATCTTCTGTGGTAAGTTTCACCCCTCTAAATTGATATATTGCAATACATGTGCCTGCTATCTAGATAGAATATTGTTGAGAGCATTCGTAATATTGACTTATAAAACGTTTTACAGTTCCTCACCGGTTACTTGAGAACAGTCAGCATCAGTGTTTCTATCCTCAATTTGTATTTTATGTCGACTAGGTAACCTTAATATAATAGCTTTACTAGTATAATAGTAGGTCATAAAAACCTACATATACACGGAACCATCGGGCTGACATGGTTGTGGGCAGAAATTTTTAAAGACGTTACAATCAAACGAACAGGAAACCCGGTCATGTTTTATAAAAACTACTAGTACATACAATATAACCAAATAGTGTTGATACAGTAATTGATAAGTTAACAATAGATACTGGTGATAAAGATAACGATACATAGATATACTACTTACAAATGTCAGGTCGTTTCCAGTCAACTTGGCGGTCATCGTGAGACGGTTAGGGTTGTGGATGACAATTTCTGTGTCACTCTTCATCTCAAATGTGCTCTGAGGACAACATAAATACTAACAAATATTGCAGTGTTTGTCATATCACTATATTCTGTGATTGACTATTAGATAACATCAACTAGTGTAACATAAATGTATGTTTTTTTTACAGAAGTGTTGCACTTATCCTGATTATCTA
>NC_049986.1:21163252-21187022 GCF_000003815.2 Branchiostoma floridae | reverse complement strand
AAGGCATGCATATTGGGTGGAATTTTAACCTAGTTTGCTAGAAGTAAGCATAGGAAACCTTTTTCTAGAGAAAGGTTGGCATTTTGGAGCTGAAAATAATAGGTCAGTGTTTTGGCTATTCTATTTTGTGTGAAAAAAACTAGGCTTTTTTTATCAATGTTTGGGGTGTCCTGGACAGTCTAGAATATGTGTAGTTTGCATGTTTTCATGTCCCTTCTAGAGGTCAAGAGTCAAGAGGTCAAGAGTTAGTTCGGCTGTGGTGTTGACCTTTGCACCGCATGCGCATAAAATGTTTCCAAATCTCTAAATGGACACTTCAAGTAAGACTATGCCGCCAATGTGAGTTTTTTTTACTGACTAAACCTCCTGTAAGTAACTTTTGACAGCCTTTTCTTACATGTTTCCATGTATTTATTTGAATAGGGGACTATATTGGTGGGCTGTGCCCTGCTAACTTCTTTCATAAGAATTTTTTTCTTACCTTAATGTTATCATTCCTGCTGGGGCGGTTGACTTCGCACGTATACTTTGTCGTGTCAAACTTCATGGTTGTATCTCCATTTGGAGCATTGGCATGCTAAAAAAAAAAAAAAAAAACGATCAGTAAAGATCAAGACCCTCACTGAAGCGAGACGGGGGACGTCACATGCTGTCTTGAAGATTACTTGATTCCTGTGCCAATGAAGTGGCATACTGAAAAGGAAACACGCCCATTTTGAGTATTGGCATCCTAAAGAAAACAAAAACGATCAGTAAAGATCAAGACCCTCACTGAAGCGAGACGGGGGACGTCACAAGCTGTCTTGAAGATTGCTTGATTCCTGTGCCAATGAAGTGGCATACCGAAAAGGATGCACGCCCAACATCTCCATTTGGAGCATTGGCATGCTAGAAAAAAATCAGTAAAGATCAATACCCTTAGACCATCACTGAACCGAGACGGGGGACGTCACAAGCCGTCTTGGAGACTGCTCGATTCCTGTGCCAATAAAGTGGCATACCGAAAAGGATACACGCCCAACATCTCCATTTGGAGCATTGGCATGCTAAAGAAAACAAAAAAAACGATCAGTAAAGATCAAGGCCCTTAGACCATCACTAAACCGAGACGGGGACGTCACAAGCTGCATTGGAGACTGCTCGATTCCTGTGCCAATAAAGTGGCATACCGAAAACGATAGATTCTCGTCATTTAATGAATACTGAATCTGCACAGTTTGACATTAGCGAAGGTCTTTGGTCACAACTGTTTTAACCTGATATCTCCTGATAATTCTAATCACATTTTAATATATACCTTATATGATTACAAATTTTATGTTACCATCAAGTTTATACTATGTATGTAGCAATAAAGCGCACCTTCCAATGGGTCCCTTTTTCAGTCACTTCCAGGTAGATTGTCATCCACTTTTCTTTGTCCTTGTTTAGTTGAGCTTCATGTGCGCCTTTCCGAGTGAAATAATAATTTCTCAATCAAAATCAACTTTTAGGACCCAAAATGTATGGTAAAATGTAATACAAATATATCGTAGAACACAATGTGGGAAAAGGATGACTAGTTACTGGTAGTTACCGTGGAAAAAGAGACAGTAGGGAAATAGTAGAGAGAGCGTGAGAGAGAGTAAGAGAGAGAGGGAGAGAGAGAGAGAGAGAGAGAGAGATCTGTTGTTTTGTCAGGTAAGGGGTCACGTGGCTTGGTCGGTAGGGGACCAACGTGGCGGGGATGAGTTTTGTGGACATGGGTGTAGTTAACGAAAACAAAACTGTCTACTGTTGGACATTTTCCCACCAAGCTAAAAGATTTTGGATCTATATTAATATTTTATTCTTGCTGGAAAAGGAAAATAGAAAATTGTAAAAGATACATACCAAATTTAGACATGTACAGTTTCTTCAGTTGGTCAAAGTCCAGATCAGACAGAAGCCATTTGCCCTCAAACTTCTCCATTCTTTGTGCACTCCTGTAAATCGTATAACGAAACTTGATCTATTTTCATATTGACAGACTCAGGTAACAAAAACAATGCGCACACATAATGCCATACATATTAGTAGTCAATCTCTCATAACGATATACTAAATGATAACCAAAGTCTTTTTTTAGATATATAGGTAGTGTAAGACCTGCACCCAACCTCACTACATTTAGTTGAGGTTTAAAAAGCTCCTACTTTTCCACGTTGTAACGTTCATTGGTTAAAATGGCAGATTCTCACACCCCCTTTCTGTTATGTTTTTGCGTCCTCGTCACTGGTGCACTGCGACTGCGCTGCGTCCGAGCGAGTTTAACGAGCCCTCAAGGTAGCAAAACACCTTTGGGATTTACATGATTAAGTACGGCACTGTCTTTTTAGCGCATGCCCACAAACGCCCACTCTGGGAAAGTCAGCGCTGCACGAATCTCATATTTTTTGCTTGGAATATGTCCACGTTGTGATCCCATCCATTAATCCTGAGTTTCACGTCAATCCATTGATCCAAAGTGACATAAATCAAAGTTGACAATTTTCAATGGTCTTTTTAGCAAACACTGTCTTTTTTAGCGAATGCCCAATATATCCACAAAAATATCGGCCGTCACGCAACGACACCTAAACCTACCGCAACAAACATGTTCAAGCAGGTGTCCCATTGATGTGTACGAAGTTTCCGTGATTTACAAGCTTTTTAAGTCCCCTTTTTGAGTCAAAAAGAACAGTGCCGATACTTCCATACATTAATGCTAACAATTCAAAATGGCGGACACTGACAGTACGGTGTGAGTTTATTATGGGACTGTTCTATAAGTATGAAGGCGCAAAGTTCTGCCGACCGAAGACACATCGTATACTCCAACTCATACAACTACAAAAACTTAAAACTGATGGCATATTCCTCTACCATTCAGCACAGTTTCCACTATGCTGTTATGCACAGAAGAATAGCTACGGCCTTTTCAAAGGCTGTAACACAATACTTTATACCCGAACTGCTTTTGGTGGCGGAGTTGCGCTTTAATACTGTGTTCTGAAACCTCAACTACGGACTGGCCTTTGACCTCGTGTGAATTTTACAAGCGTACTTAACATACCCGGGTGATAACCAGTACATCCTTTAGAAGGAGGCACGTAAATCTTACACAAGACTACATTTTTTTGGATCGCAACAGGTAGAAAGGACGACTTGCAAAATTTGGTCCCTTTCTCGACACAAAATGATTCATGAATACACTAGGCCGCTTTGTTAACTTTACTTGTTTGATTCTCAATGGCTCTGAGCCCGACTTTAAGCGGAATCGGACTATACATGTCGAAGATCAGAACAACCCACTCACAAAAAGAATTTGTACGATTTTTCCACTTAAATATACCAAGAACAAAGTATTCTCCTCCGTAGATGGGAACGGAAGGGGGGGCGGTAGAGATAGCACACTGTGCGCGATTTCCCACGGTGAAAGACCATTAAAATTCCTTTCTTGCATTTTTTGCAAACTAGCCGTGTAAAGTTTTTAAGCAGCGTTTGATGCAAGTTGACAGAACGAGTTAAGATTTGATGGTCCGTTTTATATGGTTTCAATTCTTGGGGTATATTTCCCCTCCAATTTCCCATAAAATTCCATGCATTACTGACATTCGCATCTTTTGTGCCCTGTATTCTACCCGGTATCCTTGACTTGCATTTGAATGTTAATCTACGATTTGTTTGAGAAATACTAAAACTAATTAAAAGGAACTTACGATTCGACTCGATGAACCGTTCGGTCTCTACCGATGGTGGGATGAGTGTGACGTGTCCGTTATTTTATATTAAAACAACAAGCATGGCGCGCTAGGGATTACAACCGACAAAGAAGACAGACAATATACATCTAACCAAATATGGAAGAATGTGCCGCATGTGTGATTTCAGAAGTGCCACCGAATTTTCTCACGCGTTCTCTTATCTCTGCACTTAAAGAAGAGGTGATTTGCTCCTTTAATTAACAGAAGGCATATTTAATACAAAGGCGTATAAGATGTTTTTGCCTGGTTTCGTGCGTACTTTGGTGGCAATAATCTATAATTTTATAATCATCTGCCGATTGTTTCGATATTTGGCAGGTGGTTAGTTGTAACTAAGAGCTCGATAAATCTGAAATGTGTGCCCTCTAGCGGTTTTAAATGATACTGTAACGGAACCTGCGGGAACTTTCTTTTGGGCATTTGTTTCATCTTACGATGTCTTTAATTTTTGGTGGTAGGTAGATATTAGATAGACATAGGGGTGACAGAGGTTTGGGACTGATAGCAGCTTGTATGGTAGCGCAGGGGATTTTTTCTTACAAGAAGGAAGGGTATGTTTTCGGTTATCCCATAGTGAGATGGGTCTATATGTACGTCAACAGCATATAACTCGAGAAATTGTGGATGGAACTTTGTGATTTTTGGTAGGTGTGTAGCGGTTGTGGCTGTGGATGGAATGTCACGATATTTGGTATTTGAGTAGCGGTTGCGTATACCAAGGTTTTGTACGAAAATGGTACTCCTGGCACTTTCTGTCGTGAGTGCAGCGGGGTGAGTATGTGCGTGTGTGTATTTTACGGACAAGATTACTTTTGACGCTGTGCATCGTTTTGCATTATATTTGGTAGTTAGTTAGGGGTTTAGAAAACGATGGTCAAATTCGCTAATGGGCGTCTTGGCGACAAGTTTCCATACTGCAGTGGAGCGTCGAAGCTGGCGTTAAAGTTATCCTCAAGTGGCAGGTCTAGGATTTGGGGGTAGTGGGTAACATGCATTGGCATAATACCGGTAGTAAGACTTATACCGGTAGATTAAAAATACTGGAACTTAAAGAGATCTACACATGCAACAATAGTTATTTCTGAGCTGTGCACACTTCAGACATCTAGGTGTCCAATACATCATTTACAAAGCATTGATAACAATGCATTCGAAGACAACAAGTCCAAAAGTTTTCAGTATCTTTTTCGGGGTAGGCAGCTCGTCGTGGGACGAACACACTGTCACATTCATTGCCAAATTTACAGATCATAATTACACATGCTCACGGCACAAGACGAACATGATTCAACAACAATCTTGAATTTCTGTTGGTGACCTACAACTCATGTAAAAGTGTGAAGAACCGTTGCATAATAGCCCGGATCTACGACTGAATGGGCAAAATTGAACGTACGCAGCCATTTTCCCGCCATTTTTATATCTACGCTAGCAGTGAAGTGTTACGTCATAGCGGTTGTGACGGACAGAAGTTAAATGAAATTTCTTGACAGTATACGTCCGTTTTCTCATGACATTTTGTATGCTCATGCAGGTTTATGTTTTATGCATTTACTGACAGAAAAGGAAGGAACATCAGAGGATGTATAAATGTACATAGCGGCAGTTAATTATGCCGTGTTTCTTCCTACCGGTATTTTTTACCCCCTCCCAACCACGCGCCCGTTCGCCGTGCAATTCCGCGGCGTGTTACAATTACAATATTACGCTTTTAGCAGGACAAGAGTGGCAGAAAAGTTTCACAGAAGAAGTGGCAAGGGTGATACCAGCAACATGTAACTGGAGAAAATGATGCGTTGACAATTTGTCAAATCAGTATGGCTAGAGAAATCGTCGTAAACGTACCGGTATTATGATAATAGATGTTACGTCTTTGGGCTGGAAGTAATTAAGTCGTGTAAGTTTTGACCCCCTGTCAGCTTGTTTTGAACTGCAGTGGGCGATTTTAAATTTGTCGTTATCTTTGGAAGAGAATAAGTCAAGGAGGGGTTGGTGGATTTGCAGTATTTTTGGTATGTACATTGTTTATTACTTTTCACTTTGCAAGTACTAACGTTATGTTCTTTGTTTGTGCACTATCTTGTTTAGGCAGAAGTGATTGATGGTAAGGAATTTGTCCATTTTGGTGTGAAGGCATTCTCCATAAAAAAACTTGATGGTTTGGCGAAGGTATGTGTTTCGTGGAGCTCTAGTTAAATATAAAGCATCCTTAATGTGCAATTACCAACTATTTGTCGTTGATAAAACGATGTACGCTTCTACAACACGGTTTATTTGAAATACAAATGTTGGCCCGTCCACCATTTGCCTTAACAGGTGGTCGAACGGCGAGATATGGGGCCTTTGTTTTTCCGGGAACTCTCTACGACGCTTGACCAAAACAAGTAACCTCTTCGCCGAAAAGGAACAATATTGGTTGATTTTCTCCCCTCTATCTTACTAAGAAAGATTTTTGGAAAGTCTTGATAATGTTAAGGAACTAAAAAGCTCGTTTCCGTGCATTTTACCTGCATACAGAGGCACAATTCAGCTGGTTTCGGTGCCGCCTATGCGGTCTTGTCAACCCGGAAGTGCCCGGGTAAAATGGCGGGGGTGTAATGTCATGAGAAAGTCCTCCAGGCTTATTTTCGGTGGAGGGGGCGGTACCTCTGCGTAATTTCTACACGCCACAACAAGAGAAGATATAGCTGTAGAAACTTAAGTTTCCGTAGAGGCTAAGACAACATCCGTAAGAGTGCAAACTGCGTCTGTTTGCGCTGAAGTGTGGTACCGTGTCAGTCTCAGATCATCTGGACTTCAAATCTACTTCGTCTAGACCGGGAACGCTGCCAATTGGACACATCTGTTTTGGTGAGGTTTTACTCTCATTTTTGATGAATTGTTTTAACACTCTAGAGGCATTACTCATTTTACGTAAGAGTGGATTCTTTTGAACTTTATCTATCCCGTGAAAGACGCCCTCCCCCTTTTGTTTACAAAATTGAAAGGTAAACAGCCAACTTGGTGTGATCATCTGATCAACAAATCAAACTTCAACCTTTATTCATACCGCTCAGTCATGTTGTGGTTAACCAATCTCACAAGAATCAAATTGAAAGCAGACAAGTCTGCTAACTTTAATACTAGTATATGTCTTTTGAAATAGTTTAAATACAGAGTATTAATATGTGATAATTTGTCAGTGGTCATCCACACTACACACGTGTACAATGGGGGCAAATTGTAACCACGCTTTAGTGAGTTACTATAATTTCCTAAGATAGAGTTGTTTCAAGTGTGACAGCCCAAACCAGTGTAATGTTCCTACTAAACAAGCAATTTTGCATATAATAGTACTGTAAGCTGTCTGACATGTATAACAGTTACATCTATGTCATTTTATATTTATTGTATTTCATCAGTAAACCAAATATTGTCAAATATTACAGCCTTAAATCTCTTGTGAATTACTGAAATGTAATATTAGCTCTTTCACAGAGATCAGAGCACATGTGTGGTGACAAGAATTCTTAAGGTAATATATCAAAGGCCCTGAAAGTGAAAAAGAAAACAGTTCTTGTCTCGACCATTGTTTTGATTTGCATAACAACGTCCACACGTTTTTGTTTTTTTTAAGCGAGGCCTTTACCTTTGACATATTACCTACAATTCCTGTTGCCACACATGCATTCTGATCTCTGTTAAGGTGCTTAATATTAAAATTCAGATTCATGATTATCAGTCTGATGAATACATTTTACAGTACTTGAAATGTGTTGAATTTCAGATATCTGTGGACAAAAGAAACCTGACCACCCGTAACTATGGAGGACGTCCACAGGAGTCTCCACCGGCAGCTTTTCGAGACACTCAACAAGGAGATGTCAGATGAAGACTTCCGACAATTCCGTTCTATTGCACAGGGGAAGGGTCTGCGCCCGGGGGAGGCCTCCAAATGTCTCACTCCATCTGATGTACTGGACAAACTACAGAGGAAGGGCAAGATCAAGCTAGGATGGTGAGCATTTGAATGTCTGTTTTTTTCTTTCATTAAATCCTCTCATTGCTAATCCGGAGAATCACATGAGAGCTGGGAGTCCAGGGAAAAAGTGGTAGAAATATGCCTGATGTTCTATAAGCCATCAAACAATTAATGGCCAATGCTTAATGGTGGTTGCCAGGTCCTGTTAGATTTTAAGATCAGAGTAGATATCAATTGCATACATGTGACGGACTGTCATTTTCAAAATTGGACAACCTTCTGGCATTCAACATATATTCTTTGGCTTCAGTTGATACTGCAGCGGGCTAACCCATAATTACATAATAACAGCTTTCAATTTTAAAAAGTACCAAAGTGAAACTTCTTTGCCATGTGACAGCTATCGGGTCCTAAAGGACATCTTTGGAGAAATGGAGCAGCCAGAGTTGATCAAAGATGTGGAAGAAACAGAGGACAAGCTTGAACAAGCAGGTAATGTAACTTGCTTTTAAATTATTTTTTCCACAACCTAATTCAACTGCGGGACTCAAAGGAAAGAAGGTTTTGTAGTGTTGCAAGGTTGTGGCTGAAACAACGTAGTGCAGTTGTGGTTTGTGGGCCAACCTCTGACTCTAGACTGTAGGAGTTTGAATTTGTCTTCACCTTAAATTTGTCTTCTTCTCATTTGCATCAATCTACATTTTCTTTTTGGTTAGAAAAATGTTTGCTTCGACAGATTACCTTGCTCAGTGTCACAGACGAATGGTAGTGGACACAACTTGAAAGGTTTCATTGTGATCATTTCCAAAATCATATCCAGTTACTTGAGTAACTGCCTCATCATGTACTAGTGACCTCTACTTTTCCCTTTCACCCAGGCTGTGATATCAGCGACGAGATTCCGCAGCTCTATGACCCCCTCCGCCCGCCTCTCAAGCGGCAGGCGAGCCAACCTGGGGAGTCAGCCGCGGATAAACGACGGAGGTCATGGGGTCAGAGGTCGTCATCTTCGCTGGACAGCAACCCCAGCTTGGAGGGACAGATGAGCCCTCCTGGGGAGTGGTCGGCTGAAAGACGCCAGACCTCGTTGACCAACCAGATGTCATTTGACAGTTCCATGTCACCCAGGCAACAGCTGAGGAGGCAGTCCAGCAGCAAGTCACTGCCAAGGTCTCCCCAGTCCAGCTTTGATGACAATGACATCATGACAAAAGGTACATGAATATATTATGATGCTTAGTTCTGTGTCTCAAAAGGTAGTGGAAGTTTTATACAGGAGCACAGAAGATGTAAATAGTTCATTATACTGTTGTAGGGGTCCCTGACACAAGGCCGGATTGGTCTGCTAGACAGTCTGCATTTTCAAGCAGCTCTGTCCAGCACTGTCCCTTGAAGTGAGAGTTTAATGCCATTATCATTTACACAAATCAGTAGACATACTTTAAGTGCTACATCCCTATATTTATCATAAACCTTTTTTAAACATAGCATATCAAAAGACAGCACTCTCAGTTGTATGAATCTGTGAGTAGAAAATTGTATTGAACAGCTATGATTTCATTTAAATTTGCTAAGTTGCTTTCTATCTTGCATTTTCATGATTTTCAATAATTTGAATCTTTCTGTCTTGCTGTTTTCTTGTCTTCTTCTATGTTGCTGTCTGCTGCATACATAGCTGCCCTTAACTGCATAATTGCAGATTTTGTGCCTTTATGCTGCAATAGGCCACTTCTTTAAAAGGAACAGTGAGTACCCTTTTCTCTGAATCATGTATCAGTTTGTCAGTAAGTCAGCTTTGCTTTTCTTCTTTCAAAACTATCTGTACATACTGCATGTTGTAATCTAGACTATTTCTGTGCTTTGCATGATATGTCGGATTGATTAATTTTTGCTAATGTTTTGTTTTTCATGCCTGATATGTTTTGTGAAGACAGAATTTGGAGATTCCTTAAAGTTGCATTATGAAAAGTGGTAATGTATGTTGCCTAAGGTCACAATATACTGGACAGTAACAGCAACACTCAAAAATTTGCAGGCTACCCTGAGACCACCAAGTTAAGAAATTGTGAAGGTAATATATAATAGAAACTTTCTATTGAAGCATCAGTAAACCTCGTGAATGTCTTGATAGAAGGCCTTGATAATGCTGTTTTTTTAATGGCAGTTTTAGAATACCCAGTAGAATTCTGATATTTGTTACACCTATCATGACTGTCACCTGGTTCACCCATACAGATCCTGTGGTGGTTGCAGGGAGAGAGGACTGTTACAAACCAGGCAAAGGATACGTTCTCATCATCAACAACTTCTCACAAGAACGGGAAGGTGAGGCTAAGTAATATAACCTGGAAAATTATAAAGAAACAAAGTTTGAGACCTTCTGTACCTTGCTATACAATGTTTCAGGGAAGAAAAATGGAAATAATTAGTAGAACATAGGGCACTGCACCCATGCCCTGACCATGTGCATGCATACCATTCTGATTGACCTGGGATGCCACTAGGTCACATGTGGCCACAATCTTCAACTCCGACCTGTCTGACAGTAATTTTGCCCCCAGGAAACCTTAGAATGCCAATTTTATCTTGATATTCTCTTCAACTCCACACCCTGCATGGGGGAAGGGGGATCAGCTTCAATCCCATTATCTCCCTTGCTTTTTTTCTAGAAATATGTTGTCAGATTCAAGTTCATATCTTTCCTTTGTGTCTGACCTACACTCACTAAGCAGACTTGAATAATGTGATCTGAGACATCTCACTCCTTCCCTCAGCTTCCATCAAGGATGTTGAAGGTCTGGAAGACTTTTTCCTTAAGATAAACTACAAAGTCACCACAGAGGAGGACCTGACTAAGGACCAGATGATGGACACACTGGAATTGACAAAGCGGGAACTCCAGAAGACACCTAAAGGCAAAAACAAGTACTCCTGCTTCATCTGTATTGTGTCCAGCCATGGAGACAAGGTAGGACCACATCATTTCTCCTTGAACATAGTTTCTAATGTTTTATACTTGGTAGATCCTGGAGTGGCCTGTGTTATACAATATCTTGATGGAAATATCCATTTTTTTACCTGTGGCCTGGGCTGTTTATGATCATTTGGGCAGACTAGTCTGGTGCATTATTAAAAAAAAAACTCCACATAATGAACACTTAATAATTAGTTGGGACTTGTAACGGTCATATGTAGACTTGCAGTTAACCTGTATTGCCCCTGTGTTTAGTGTCTGGTAGTCTGTCTTACTAATTAAAGAATTCATCTGTATTGATACTGTTGTATGTGATAGCGTGTGCGTGCATGTTTTTACAGCAATATTGCAATTGAAAATATAGGAAATTTGATTCTGAATCAGATTCCAGCTCAGTTAAACCCTCTGTTCCCCACAGGAAGGAGTGAAGTCCCAGGACAACCAGACGGTCTCCATTGCAGAGCTGCAGGCACCTTTCCTGGGGGACAGTCTGAAGTGCATGGCAGGTAGGCAGCCTCTTTCATCCTCAAATGCAAATTTCATGGACCCAGACTCAGTGCAAGGCCATTGAACATTTCTAGGCACCAAACTACATTTTCCTGGGAAGTAATCAGAGATGCAAACTTTCAGGTTTACCTCAGTGAATAATTTCATCAGGTTGGTAAACTTAAACCACAATCTTGAAACACGACCATAAATTTTATGAGGAGCCAACGTTTCGTCAGTGCTATACTGACTGGTTTACAGTGCACTGGAGGTAGGTGTTACCAGGTTCACAGTGCACTGGAACTGGGTGATGCAGTCCAGTATATCAGGTTTACCACAGAAAAAATCAGAGAGAAGTAGCAGATATGGTAAGAGAGAGAACAGTCACAGTAATGGGAGCATGGTATACATGAGGACAATAAGGACATTATGGCTTTTTCAAGCATTTTCCAATGTCTGTGTATTCCCTTGAACATCTGTTTAGAGATTATGGTATTTGTACATAAATAAATCAAATCTTAAATCCGTTCCAGGGAGTCCAAAGATGTTTATTATCCAGGCGTGCCGTGGTGAGAAGAAACAGCCGGGCGTGGACCGTGCTGATGAGGAACCGGGGGACGAGGGACAGCTGGACATGTCTGACATCATGCGATCCGTCACCACGCCTAGAGATGCTGACATCCTGGTGGCATATGCCACGACGGAAGGTATGAGAATAATTTTCTGCCCATAGGACACAAAGGACATACAACTTTCTGTCTTGACAGTCTTCGAAAACAGTCTTTCGGTATTTCCTTCCTGTATTTCACACTCTGTTAACAGTTTGGATTTTTTAAGGCTTCACCATCTCTATTTCCAGAGGCCATACAGAGCCACTATAGTAAGAAGCTTAAGTTCTCTGGAGTGGTGTGTGTTCAAGTCAATGCAGTATGCAACATTTCAAAGTCTTTGGTGGGACGGGTCAAAAAGGCAAAGGTTTGAGCCCCTGACCTACCAAATGCAAGGTGAACACTCTACTCCTTTGTATGCCTGTATTAGTATTACATTTTGTGGCTACAGGTTTCAAGGCTTGGAGGCGTGTGGGGGAAGGTTCTTGGTTCCTGTCTGAGATGCTGGACGTCTTCAAGACTAAACTCCAGTCCGACCACCTGCTGGACATGCTGACCGAGGTCAACGACCGGGTGACACACCGCACCGTCGTCGGCTCCCAACCCGCCAAACAGATGCCCTGCCAGGTCTCAACATTCACCAAGAAGTTCTTCTTCTCTTGTTAGTTAATTTACAAACAGTAATACTAAGTGGTGATAGACAATATTTTGAGCCAGTATTTTTACTACAGCATGTCTCAACATTCGTGGTACATACATGTACTAGGCTAACCAGTAGACTGAAGTGTGGTGTTCTGCAACATTCCCTCCATGGTCACTACTTTAACTGTGTTGTCTGAATGTTTATCTTGGCTTTACCAGTATTTTCTGTCTCAGGTTTCCAGATTAAGTCATTCTGACTACCATCCTTTTAAATGATTTAACAATAGGAAGTATTTTGAAGCTCTTAATGTACTTATTATCTTGCTTTTAAATGTGAATGAGTAAGAGTTCTCACCGAAAAGTAATTTGATGCCAAAGAATATATTACAAAATTTATTCAATCATTGTCCTCATCTAAGATATTGGCTACATGAAGCTTTTTTTCCATGAAGACTTTTTCTGCTCAATGAATCAATTTAATCACATACCAAAATCATTCCAATACTCTATAAAGAGAAAATGAATTTTTAGAATATATGCTTATGTGGAATATTGTTATACAAATTGTTGTTATATACAGTGTATCTACAAAAAAATTGAACAGCATTTTCCAGACTGGCTCAAATGAGCAAAAATAGCAGGGCACATGTACTCTTGTGCTACCTTTACATGTATTTGATCTTACACATACCTCTTTTCTCTTTTCTACAGTTGTAGCTGTAAGTTTGTTGTGTTAGTATAGCTATTTTTGTGTGCCATTTTGTATGGACATTCCCTTCAAAATCTATATCCAGAAGAGACCTCTTGTTGCAGATTTTAGAACTCTTTGAAGCATTCCAATCTTTTGATCAAAGAAGGAAACCAGAATTTGTATTTGTGTGACTACTGACATATTTAACTATATATCAATAGGGTACTGTAACATTTATGCATGAATTTAGCTAGAGAGGTGTGCCATACTTTTTTCACTTTTTTATGTAAACCAAGATTTCAACTCATTGTATTTGTGAAGCTATAATTGATGTCTTTGATTGTATAATGATTTTATGCATAGTTTTTTTAATGATAATTTCAAATCATCCTGGTTGTGCATATGAATTATGACCCACCAATCTAGATATTTTTTATTTTATTTACTTAAATCAATTTCTCCACAAAACAATGCTCCGAGAGCCACTCAAATGAGTTGGGTTACTGTACTGCATGGTGACGTCAGATGTTTGTTCACCTTTGAATTGCAAAGTTTAAAGTTGTACCTATCGGGTGAGCAATCATGAGGAAGCTTGTTCCATAACAATGCAGTTCTAGGAAAGAAGCTTTCATGTTAAACTTCCTCCTGAAACGCTGATAGGTGGAGTGTTGAGGAAGAAATGATTATTTGCTTCCGTGGATGTTGAAAACCATTCTGAAAAATTCATAGTGGAAGCAAAAAGTGTCGGAAGCAGTAAAAAGATCTCCCACAGCAGTATTTCGTCATATTTCGGATTCCTATCAACTGAATTCCTTGAAACATTACCTTTAGTTAGCTAGGTATAAATGCAGATCTATCCAAAAATCCAATCTCAATCTGTTATTGTCTTTCAAAGTTATGACAGCATTAGCAAGACAAACTGTTGAACAAATACTTCCAATAGCAGATGGGACAAAATATAGGGAAGACATCGACAAGACTTTGCTACTGTTAAGGGTGTAGAATATTAATATCCTGTATTGTGTTGTTTTCTTCATGCATGTATAGAGATTGTCACTGCCTGTTTTTCTTTGATATCTATATCTGTTGTGCGCTTGTGTGTCACCAGTTGTCAAAGACAATGTCAGTCAAAAAGTCAACATTTACGTCATGCATGTCGGAATCATTAAATGATTTATAAATATGAAGCCTCAATTGTGCTTGTTTTTTTTAAATTCTTTATGCCACCTTGTTCCCAGTGTCTAATATATATGATATTGTTCCAGGTGCAAATACCCCTTCCTTTAACAACCAGAGCAGTTTCTTAACGTCTTGTCTACAGTCCTTTTATCCAACCCTTCGCTATACCAATATCGATGTAAACAGGGGTAAAAGATCGATGCATTAATTATATGGCCATATGCAGATATCGCATGGTATCATATCAAAGACGGAAAATGTTGACCAACCCCAAATAGGCCCCAATGTTGTGCCTTTGGGGAAAAAAACTCAAATTTCCTTTCGACACTCTGGTGAAAATGAGTACCAAACTTTAGTTAAAGACGTCCTATATAATTAAGATAAGAAGTTTATTTGCAAGTTCGTGCCCGAGGGCTAATGTGCTTCACCTATAGCGCATCAAAGGCCCCCGGCATACTTGTGAATAGACCTTACTGTTCAGTCGTACGGGGTTTGCGTCTTGCGTCTTGATTACGGCCTAGGGTGCGGTTACGTAAGTCGTGCGATCGTCGTACGATTTTGATGCCATCGTCGTACGATTTTGATGCCATCGTCGTCAGAGTTTGATGCCATTTTAAAGCAGTGACAGAACTAACCACCGGCATGGATCCAAAACAGCATACCAAGATATTGAACTTTGCAGGCCTAGGAGACGTACAATTTTGTCCTCCAAAATGACCAAAGTTAACGACGATCGCACGACCTATGTGACCGCGCCCTTACCTGGGTTATGTGAGGGAAACTCGTACGGAGGGAACAGAACAGGTGGCAATCTGCGAAGGCCTAGCCATTCCTTCCACTACCGTTACCCATGGTAACGTACACACCGGATAACTACAAAAACAGCGGGGTGGGAAGGACCTTTATTCACTCCCACATCGCTTCTTCAACGGACGGATTGGGACAATCGGTACGTAGTGAACTTCATACATGTTAAGTTTTTAGTTAAAAATAGTTAAGATAGTGCTTTATGTTGTAGTCATTTCTGTATAAACACACGTAGTGCAACTTGCTCTAGGATTTCAGCGAAGTTGTACCATAGAACAAATTGAGGACCCACCTCAATATTTTTCAGTCTGCTGAATGTTTTAACGATGAAATTTCCAAAGTTTTCCTGAAAATTTCTCGATTGTTGTCTTATACCACGTATGTGACAGAGGCTTTAGTATTTAAGGACATTTATTGTGGTATAACTGTACATGTGGTATTCATGGCACCCCAAGTAACCCACAGGGTCAAGGGACTGGTGATGTGATGTTGACTAATTATGGCGATATGTACCAATGTATGTCGATATTATGCAACATTTGCATTATGCGCAGGAGGTTATTTCTTTGAAGATTACCATTTGGTTATAAAAAATATTACAAATACATTTCGAAATTATGAACTTACTGACGCTATAAGAGAAATATTCAACATGTTGAATCAAATATTTACCAAATGCAGATGATGAAGCTGTTAGTGTTCCTGTGTGCCGTGGCCCTGGCAAGTGCTAGGGTAAGTTACGACTTCTTAGGCACGTGTATCTTACTGGTTACTTCAAATGAATTTTTATTTGTTATTTTCCAACTGCTACGCTAAGTACTGCGTACCTTATATGGTTTGTCTCTCTGTGTGTGTTTCTATCTGTCTCCCTATCTCTCCCCTAGCCTAGTCTATTTTCTTTTTCTCTCTATATATATGTATATATGCCTCTAGTCTACTCCTTTCTCTTCTCGTTCTTTCTTCCTCCCTTTCTCTCTCTGTCCCTCTCTCTTCATCTCTTCCATGATCAGTTTCTTATACTAGTACTACTGTGCTTTGGGAACTGAAGTCTACTATCCCTGCTTGCTGATCTTTTTCTTTCTCTTCAAAGTGAGCGCGGGTTGCGCGTTTTCACTATACAATTAGAGGGAAAGTTATCATTAGTACTGTTGTTTAACCCGCCCTGCCTTGTGTGTTTCCGCTCCCTAGAGGTTCCACATCCCCATCTCCGAGCGTGGCGCGCGGTTCCAGGAGACGGTGGAGGTGGGCGGCGGGTACCGGCTGGCGGAGGTTCCTGCGCACAACAACCGGGACCATATCAGGGTCCTCACCAGCCAAAGGATGGTAACGGACTCTCTCTGTACTTTCCGTGGTCCATATATAACGCTAGTTCACCTTTATCCGGCACGGGGTAACCTATATCCGTGTGGAGGTTGGAGAAGGGTACCGGCTGGCGGAGGTTCCCGCGCACAACAACCGGGATCACATTCGGGTCCTCACCAGTCAAAGGATGGTAACGGGTTCTCTCAGTACTTTATAACGCTAGTTCACCTTTATCCGGCACGGGGTAACCTATATCTGTGTGGAGGTGGGCGGGGGGTACCGGCTGGCGGAGGTTCCCGCACACAACAACCGGGACCACATCCGGGTCCTTAACAGCCAAAGGATGGTAACGCGCTCCCTCAGTACTTTATAACGCTAGTTCACCTTTATCCGGCACGGGGTAACCTATATCCGTGTGGAGGTGGGCGGGGGTTCCCGCACACAACAACCGGGACCACATTCGGGTCCTCCCCAGCCACAGGATGGTAACGGACTCTCTCAGTACTTTTCGCGGTCCTACTTAATGATATAACGCTAGTTTACCTTTATCCGGCACGGGGTGACCTATATCCGTGTGGAGGCGGGCGGAGGGTACCGGCTGGCCTCAGGTTCCCGCACACAACAATCGGGACCACATTCGGGTCCTCACCAGCCAAAGGATGGTAACGGACTCTCTAAAACTCTCTGCTCTCCGATTGAATATGATATAAATACGCCAAAGTAAATGTCGCAGATCTGTAGGCTTTGGTGTTTGATCATAGAAATTACTGTCTTTCTTCTTTTTTTTTTTTTTGCTTTCACGGACACCGTGGCACTGCACTTGTGCAATATTTTATCAGCGCCAAACACAGAGTACAGCCAGAAGGCAAAGGTAGTCTTTTACAGAAAGTAAAGGTAGTCTTTTGCCCCACCAAAGTCAGGTACCCATTTGTACACCTGCGGAGGAAGTGAGTACAATGGTGTAAAGTGCCTTTCCCGAGGGCACAACCTCGGGGACACGACAGGTATCGAACTCGTGACCTCTAAAGTTCCCAGCCCAACACGCTACCAATTACGCCACACGCAACGCCCAAAAGATGTTCAACTGAATTTGCGCTCCAATCACTTAAGTAGTATTTGTATACAGTCTACCGTAGCATAATATGTACGTACATGTTATGCCATTACCAAAACCTTTCAACAGATAAAAAGCACACTCTCCTATTCTGAAGGTCACATTTGCTCCTGTGTTTGGCCACCTGGGTAAATCCCATGTTATACATATAGAATACAACACGGTGTATTCCGTATTGCCCAAGGTACCAGCCCGACCGCGGGTCGGATCGCCCGACGGCCGGAGGGTGATCCGACCCGCGGGAGGGCTGAGACCGAGGGTGATGCGGAATACACCGTGTTGTATTTTATTTTATTTATGTCATACCCACCTGAGAAAACCCATGTTTTGATGCGAAATGCGCCAGAAGTTGAACAAATTTGGTGCCCTCGAACAATAAGTGATGCAACAGCAATGTTCCAACGTCCGAATCAGGTATTCGAATTGCCAATTCGGCCCGCTCGAAACAGTTCGATTTATTCGAATGGAGCCTGTGTGATACGCCTTTCGAACCTGTGCGATACGGAAACGGTCCGGAACACCCGTATCGAACGTTTTCGCGTCACAGGTATGACATAAAAAAGGTTACTTACAACACTCTTGACTCGGTGGATTTTTTTGTGGTCAAATCAATGGATTACTAAGCTATCATGATATTGTTTGCTATCAGAGTCCTTACCTATGTACCTATGCCGACTGGGTTATCTCGTGTTGGTTGTATTTACTCACGAACCTACTCAGAAACACGCGTAGATAAGATATGGAAGCAAAAAGGTGTGAACTGTCCACTCTTACATCCGACTTTATCATAACACTATCTGATACTGCATACGTGTATTACATGCGATTGTTTTAACCATGTTTTGAGGACACGAGTATATTTATGTTACAAGTTACTAGAAATCGTGAGAAAGTAATAATCGGAAAGGTACTGCGTGCCACCTGATCGAGCTTGTGGAACACGAACTCTTTATTTTACGATACAGGCATCCATCCTGTTCACGTTACGTACAAAACGTGCTTCATGGTGTATAATAAATACCAATGGCCAAGGTTTCCCACCAACTCATACATCGAGTTCCTTGTATGTTCTTACAAGATACACTTCATGATAGAGAGGGGTGTTCTTGCTGGTATTAAAAACCCTTTATTGTTGATTTACCGTTGTTGGTTGCCGTTATCTTATTATCACTTGAGGTGAAGACATGCGTTTAACATATTACAAAATAAGATCATCTTCGATCGCCAAGTGAATGCTACATTTTGTACTTCCTGAGTGAGTTCCTGAATGGACCGAGACCTTAACATTGCTTTAAGGGTTGTTAATCTGTCCTTCACTGTCAGGGCGAAACCATGTACTGCCTGCCGGAGAGGGGTGTTTGTTTCCTGATGGCCACGGCACAGCGCGGAGGGGAGGGGCAGGACGGCGCGCTGGAGACGGAACTGTCACAACTAGAGGTACTGATGGTTACAAGACGTAGCTAGTGCTCTATCGCTATTCATCGGACAACGTGGTTACGTAATGGTTTTATAGCAAGGCAATATGGAGACGTTGATTGTCACTTTATGTTTGTCTTGAATTCATCCTCGTTAAATTGTCGATTTGGTTAGGCAAAAGCAGTTTCAGCATAAACTAAAGTTTCAATGGCCTCAGATGGCCCTCTCTGTTTAACTAATCACCAAACAGATATATCGGGGACAACGTCAATATCTCAATGACTAAACGGGCCAGTTGTATACTGTGTAGCCCTTTTGACATGTCTTTGTCCCCGATAGCTGCTTGGAGATTACTGTGCAGCTGTGTCACGTTATTATACAAATGCCGCTTTATCGGGAAACTTTGCATTAAGTTTTTTTGTCCAATGCGAGTCTC
The DNA here is from genome assembly GCF_000003815.2 of Branchiostoma floridae. Taxonomy (NCBI): domain Eukaryota; kingdom Metazoa; phylum Chordata; class Leptocardii; order Amphioxiformes; family Branchiostomatidae; genus Branchiostoma; species Branchiostoma floridae. The sequence continues at coordinate 21,167,642 of NC_049986.1, read as the reverse complement.
AAGGGTTAGCATATAATGATACAAATCTTTTGTACATGTCATTCACACAGCGTACCGGCCTAGTGGCAGAGACGGACACCGTGACCGTGCAGAACGACTGGGTGGTGCTGGAGCAGAACATGGACCGCAGCGCTCTGTCCGACCCGCGCATGCGCAGATTCCACCAGGACCTGCCGCTGCACCGCGTGGACAAGCTGACAGGGGGCGCTGATTTCCTCACGGAGACGTCAGGTCAGTGTTTTTTGGCGACACCTTCAGGACGGAGGCATTCTTGACCTTGGTGCTGAAATAACAGCATTGCCGGAATATGTTACTTTAAGCAAGTCAAGGTCCTTCTTAAAGCATATACATGCTGGTAGGGCGGCACCCATCGGTTTGAATGTATTTCAAGTGACCCTTATACAGAGGTGGTCACTAGTACATGTTTGACTGCATACCAATGACCAGGTGATACTTATGCAGAGGTCAATGGTCAAGAGGTCTGTCTGTTGAGGTGGTCACTTTTAAAGGTTTGATTGTGTGTCAATAGCGGTTGCCCTTATGCAGATGTGGTCTCTAGAACTAGTGCAGGTATACATCAAGTCCAAGTGGTCTTTACACAGAGGTGGTCACTTGTACAGATTTTACTTTAGTCTTGAAATAGTTGAACTGTTATTTCCAACAAAAAAATTGAACTCACCGAAATGTTCCACTGCACAGCATCAGTCTTTGTCAGTCGAAAATTATTTCAAGAATGACTTGTACCAACACAGATCAACTTTCAAGTTAAGATTTTACTAAAGTACATGCATAAATGTTCTGTTTTGCAGATGCTGCTCCTGCCTCCAAGCGGCAGCTGATATCAGGTTCCTGCCGGAATGACGCAGCTCCGCAGCGGAAGTATGCGGCCACCAGCCCGACCGGCTGTGGGTACGGGTACGAGTACCTGGTGTACTGTGCTGGGCAGAACAGCCAATACAGCGACTGTCCTCGCTACCATGTCACTGACTACTTCTTCATGGTGGGGAAAACATTCTTTTTAATAGAATCATTGTTAGATTTTAGTAAAGATGAATTAGTAGTTTTTGAACTAAAATCTAAGAACTAGTCAAAGTTTGTATTAGATATATTTTACACATTTGTAACAGAAAATATCATTAAAGAAAGACTTAAAAACCTTCAACATACATTATGATAAAAATAGAAATAAGATCATTCAAATGACTTTACTCCTGCTGCTAAGGCTAAGTTCAAAGCATCATGGTGCCTTATTCCTATGAAAAGTAACTACAACTTCTTAATCACAATCAGACAGGCAAAGAAGCTGAAATCCTCACCCACTTCAATAGTGGTGAAGTAATGAGCAGGTTTACATCAATCCACTGATATTCACACTATTTTCTTCCCCCCAGACCTGCCTGTGCTGCCCGGAGCACACGGCTAAGGAGCAGTGTCTGTACTGCACACAGCTGTCCTGTAGTGGTTACTACGACAACACGGGCGTCTGCTGAGCAGAATCTGTCTGTCTGTCCCGAGCCTGAGTGCAGTCTCAACAATGTGTACTTGGTATATCTATATACAAATAAAGATTGTGGAAAACAATTGTTGCCTGAAGTGTTCTATACGATAAACCATAAGATGTATTAGATTCTGGAATCTGGAGTGACAAAAGAGTGCAAGACATAAAACACACAAAAAACAGTCACCTAAACATTGGATGTTAGAATGAAATATCAAACAGAAGCAATACCTATTTGTGATTCAAGAAGAAAACAAGACTAGAACAAACAAGGGTACAACTTATTTTATTACTGATAAAATAGCAGAATCTGATACTTCAACACCAGAATCACAGATTTACTAGGTAGCCAGTAGTACTACAGTGACCCATGCCATCAGCTGTTCTGTTCCGCTTGTTTAAGGAAGTACTCCTGCATGGCTCGTACCGCCCGCCCCCGGTGGGAGATCCCGTGCTTTTCCTCTTTTGTCATCTCACCGTAACTGTGGAAATTCAAACAAAGTTAAGTCTACGAGATCTATATTGTATATGGCTGCCTTTTGACATCTCTGTGTCATATAGCTGGTATGACCACCCTTTGGCATGACACACCGACTTCTGTGTCTGTATTGTGTTATCAGTGTAACTGTCCTTTAGTGTAATAAAGCAGCTTTAGGTTGGAACATCAAACAACTAATGTTTGCACATTTCAGTCATGTACCGTAACCCTTGGCATTGTATCAAGCTATCTGGTGAAGATGTCCAAGTATTACTTGATAACAATGAGCTATGCAGACTGGAACTGCAGAATGGCACTTTGAATGACAATGTTTTACCTGTAAATTTACAGTTTGTCCAGAGAGTGGTGATAGCTGATACATGTTTTCTTACTTTGGCCACACAGACAAATTTGTTGCTCCTAGAGAGACAACAATCAGGACCTGTCTACTCACGTTTTCTCAAACCCATCTGGCTGAAAGCAGGGATCCCAGCCGAAGTCTCTTGAACCTCGAGGATCCACAATTTTACCCTGCAGAAATGTAGAGGGTGTGCGAGGGTTTGTTAGAGACAGAAATGATGCTGCTGCAATAGAATGATAACAATAATTCTCTAGAGCCAGCTTAAACTGGTACAAAAACAGCTAAAATTTCTTCCTATGTCATAATTACAGACCAGCATTAGAAGAAATTTTCATCTGTTTGTTGAACACTTTGTGGACCAAGAATTTTTCAAGCTTTTTAAATACATACAATTATTAGTTTTATCTTATTCAAAATTGGCCTTAATGTTGGTACTAACCGGTGCAATGCCTTTAAACAGCAGCACATCGTCTTCAGGTTTACCAGGAGAGAATGCCATGGTGCACATGGCATAGGCTGACTTATCCTCCCACCCTGTCAGCATACGGTACAGGCCTGAAAACAGCATAAACATGATATCATTTCACTTCTAGCTGTCCCTATATTGACTCCAGTACAGGTTTGACAGTATGTAGACAACATGTAGCAAATGTCTTATCCTCCAAGCCTGTCAGCATATGGTACAGGCCTGAACGGGCCTTGTAATGATTCCAGTACAGGTTTGACAGTATGTAGCGATAATTGAGCACAAGGCAGAGGCTGACCTATCCTTCCACTCTGTCAGCATATTATCATTTTTTTCTTGATATGAAGAAAAGTGCATGCGGTAGTACAATGCTAACACAGATAAAATCTTCAACAATGGCTGTTGCCTTCTTCAGGATCAATCACTTAAGAATGTAGACTCTTGAGTGCATAATGATTTGCTTTAATACCATTATGTGTGCTTCATCAGGTGTTACTTACCCTCTGGTCCAAGCTTTTCCAGGAACCATTTTCTGTAAAGAAGAGATTATCGGTTTGAGAAACCCTCTTGACCAAACAAGAGAAATGTTACATCCATCCATTTGCTACATTTTCTATGAGAAAGAGTAAGAATGTTATGCAAGAACTGTTATGCAAGAATTGTTATGCAAGAACTGTACTCACATGTATGGACCAGGAAGTCCTCCTAGTGCATTAAAACATAAACATGTGTCTTCTACTACACAGGGGCCCTGGATCTGCACAGAAAAAAATGATGAGACAGCATTTCATGATGGCATCTTTTGGCCTGGTTGATTCAGACAGCAATTGCAAAGTAAAGGAAAGAAAAGTTGGTGGTGTTCAGAAATCCATCCACCCTTTTATAAATTTAAGTTATCTATTATTTAAAGAGTGGAACTACCAGTACATCATCTATATGTTTATCTCAGAAATCTCTTTGTTAATATGAACAGTAGTAAAAAAAATCAAAGCTTGTTGTCAGCCATGCTCATTGCAATACTGTTTGATTTATCATTTGCTGCTACAAAAAATTGTAACATAGGAGGGCTACCCCAGAAAGGCTGACACACTAGCTTCAACTTGATTGTAAGTGGTTCATTCATTCCAAAATATGAAATCTGACCTGTTTTGCTGCCTCCCTTGCCTTGGCTCTGGAGATGTCATCTGGTTCTCCCTGGTACTCTGGTACTGAGGCAGGAGGAGGAAATCATCAAAATCATCATTATCATTATCATCATTAACATCATCATTACCATCACCATCATTAACATCATCATCATCATCATCATCAACATAATCATTCTCATCAGCAGCAGCATCATTACCATCATCATCACCATCATCAACATCATCATCTTCATCACCATTAAATAATGACCATCATCATACTCAATGGGTTATCTGCTCAAGATCCCTCGGTGCTACTAGTAACTATTCTTCACATGTAGGGCATATTGTAGAGCATTTAGAATTAAGTTGATAATATTAACCTCCTTAAATTTCTGGCTTATTCCAGAATAGTAGAAATTAGATATCAGTTAACTGCAATGTGCATTGCATTAGATGT
>NC_049986.1:21150948-21163152 GCF_000003815.2 Branchiostoma floridae | reverse complement strand
GGCATTTCCCGTCACGAAGACGATCCGTCTTGAGTTGGCCGCCATGCCGACTGACCTGAGGTGACCCGTGACCTATGACCTGAAAGATGGCGACGCGCGGTGGAAACATGCGGAGCTGAAATAGAGCGGAACTTTCTGCAGTTTCTGACTGACATACGCTGTTCTCTGGACTCTGATATACATTTGAGGTAAAGCATACATTATCAGGTTTTCTAAAAAAAAGCTTGTAAAGATTTTGATGGATGCTGTATAAATGTCATTTTGCTGTGACAAGTAGTATTGTGGGGAGGGGCATACCTGCTCTATATATTTCTGTATGATATCCGTATCGATATCTTTATCAATAAGCTAGCTGTTCGAGCTTTCTGTGAACGAAAGCACCGAATACGGAGGTACAGAGTTAGCGCTTCATTGATGTTAGAATTTTAATGGCACTAGAAAGGCAACATTTTTGAAAAAAATGCAGGATGTGGGCGAAGGGAAAAGAAAGCAAAAATCGCAGGAAAAGAAGCAACAAGAAAGGCAACATTTTCGCGAAAATGCAGCAAAAAGAAGAAAAAAAATTAAAAAAACATTGTCCACGGATTCGATCCCGGAGCGTTGGTTGGTAACCCATTACCCATTACCAACCATTGGTAATGGGTTACCAATGGTTGGTAACCCATTGAGCCAGTGCTACAACATGTTACGAGCGCACGTTTTAACAGGTATACAAATGTATTGCGTTGCTTGAAAAAACCCGCGAGCTTCCGCTGGCTATTTTTCTCGCCTATAATCGAAGGTATTTCACTAAAACTTGGACAGAATACTAGAATATTTTTTTGTGGGGCATTTTTATGTTGTTATTTAGCCGATTAGATGCTCTAAACTTGCTGCATTTTCAACGTTTTTGTGATACTGCGCTGCCGAGTGCCATTTTGTGACCTGTGCGTTGATAGGTTTACCCCTGACGTATCCACCAGACAGTCAGAATGTTAGCCAATAAAAAAGCTGGAAACGTGGACTGCATGCTACAGGTTCCATTTTTTCTGAGTTTTGATTGGTCGGGTGGAATATCTGTAGAGAATACTAAATGTGTGGCTTCGCCCACATAACAAGGAATGCACAAATGTATAAGAACTTAAAGAAGAATGAATTTGTTAAGAACTGTGTAAAGTTTGAAAACAATCATAGCACTGTAATCTCTTGATCCTACATCAGCACCATGGACCTGTTACCCCGCAGCCACACAGAATTCAGCTCGGCTGACTACTGGGACAGGTTCTTCAAGAAGAGGGGAGAGAAGGCGTTTGAATGGTGAGTTTGCCTTCATCCGTTGTTGTATATTTTGAGCTCTGAGCTGTATCTTTTTATGAGCAATCGCTTTTGTTGTCAAAATATGGCGTATTCGATGACACCTACCAGGATGTCACTCACAATTCTTAATTCCTATTCAGATTATCAGATCAAATTACTGATTTAAGTTATATGACATAATTTGCCAAACACCTGCCTTTTACCTACCATTAGCACCCCAGAACCTTAACAGCATCGCAATCGCTCATATTAGTCAGAATATTTTATTGCCACAAGCTGCAGCTTCCTTTGAGTTTGATTGGGGAGTACCCATCAGTATGTGCTTATTTGTTAGTTAACACAAGTACTAGTACTCAGAACTATGTGTTTATTTGATTTTTAAAACAGGTACATAGAGAACCCAGAACTATTCAAAAAGCTACCGTAAAGCCTGTGTTTATTTGTTTGTTTATTTATTTGTTTATCTACCACAGGTACGGAGAGTACCCAGAGTTGTGCAGAATTCTCCACAAGTACTTCAAGCCCCAGGAACAGGCGCTGGTCGTCGGGTGTGGCAACTCGCAGCTCAGCGAGGATCTGTACAACTTTTATTTTGTTTATATATTTATTTGTTTATCTACCACAGGTACGGAGAGTACCCAGAACTCTGCAGAATCCTCCACAAGTACATCAAGCCCCAGGAGCAGGCGCTGGTCGTCGGGTGTGGCAACTCTCGGCTCAGCGACGATCTCTACGACGTTTATTTTGTTTATATAATTGTTTATTTGTTTGTTTATTTACCACAGGTACGGGGAGTACCCAGAGTTATGCGGAATCCTGCACAAGTACATCAAGCCTCACATACAGCCTTTGTTTATTTGTTTGTTTATTTGTTTGTTTATTTACCACAGGTATGGAGAATACCCAGAGTTGTGCGGAATCCTCCACAAGTACATCAAGCCTCAGGAACAGGCGCTGGTTGTCGGGTGTGGCAACTCTCGGCTCAGCGAGGATCTCTATGACGTGGGTTACCGCGGGCTGACCAACGTGGACATCAGCGACGTGGTGGTGAGGCAGATGACGGAGAGGAATGCGGAGAAACGGGCGGAAATGAAGTTTCTACAGATGGATGTCATGCAGGTGAGAAGATATGTACTAGTACACAGAGGTTATACCTAAAGATGTTAGTTATAAATCTGTCACTGGTGCCTTGAGTAATATTCATCAGTGATGTGGTGGTGAGACAGATGACAGAGAGGAATGCGGAGAAACGGGCGGAGATGAAGTTTCTACTGATGGATGTGATGAAGGTGAGGAGATACATGATTGTATGCATGTGGAGGTTGTACCAAAAGATGTTAGTTATAAATATGTCACTGGTGCCTTGAGTAATATTCATCAGTGACGTGGTGGTGAGACAGATGACAGAGAGGAATGCGGAGAAACGGGCGGAGATGAAGTTCCTACAAATGGACGTTATGAAGGTGAGGAGATATGTCTTCGGCTCTTGTTGTCTCTGGAGACGGTCGACAGCTTCAGTCTGGGCCTCAGTCAGTTACTGGTCACTAGGAAATGTGTACACAGACATTATACCTAAAGTTGTTTATTGTGAACACTGTAATTCCTGATTTTTTCAATGTACTGTTATGTTTCACTGTGACAACTATAACGTGAACTTATCATTACTGATAACAAATAATTCACAGACTTTTTTAATGCTCACTTGCAACGACAGTGAACATTTAGTTCTGAGAACAAGTTAAATTTTCTCAGACCATGAAAGTTTGGTACAGAGAAGACAAAGTGCATTACAGTATGTGGTGAGACAGATGACAGAGAGAAACACGGAGAAACGGGATGAGATGAAGTTCCTACAGATGGATGTTATGAAGGTGAGGAGATACATGATTGTATGCATGCAAAGGTTGTACCAAAAGATGTTAGTTATGAATCTGTCACTTGTGCCTTGAGTAATATTCATCAGTGATGTGGTGGTGAGACAGATGATGGAGAGGAATGCGGAGAAACGGACAGAGATGAAATTTTTACAGATGGATGTGATGAAGGTGAGGAGATATGTACACAGACATTATACCTAAAGAGGATGGTTGCGAATATGTCATTGGTGTCTTGTTATGGTATATGAGCGATGATGATGATGTTACAGTGAAGCATTGTCAGGCAGGAAGCAGGTGGAAGATGAAAGATAACTTATGTATCAACTTGGAATGCAGAGAAATTTGCGGAGATGAAGTTCTTACAGATGGATGTTATGAAGGTGAGGAGATACATGTAGTACATGATTGTATGCATGCAGATGTTGTACCAAAAGATGTTAGTTATAAATATGTCACTGGTGCCTTGAGTAATATTCATCAGCGAGGTGGTGGTGAGACAGATGACAGAGAGAAACGCGGGGAAACGGGCGGAACTGAAGTTCCTACAGATGGATGTGATGAAGGTGAGGAGATACATGATGGTATGCATGCTGAGGTTGTACCAAAAAGTGTTAGTTATAAGTATTTACAGTTGTCACTGGTGCCTTGAGTAATAGTCATCAGCGATGTGGTGGTGAGACAGATGACAGAGAGGAATGCGGAGAAACGGGCGGAGATGAAGTTCCTACAAATGAATGTGATGAAGGTGAGGAGATACATGATTGTATGCATGCAGAGGTTGTACCAAATATATTAGTTATAAATATGTCACTGGTGCCTTGAGCAATATTCATCAGCGATGTGGTGGTGAGACAGATGACAGAGAGGAATGCGGAGAAACGGGCGGAGATGAAGTTTCTACAGATGGATGTTATGAAGGTGAGGAGATACATGATTGTAATTTGTATACCTGCAGAGGTTGTACCAAAAGATGTTAGTTATAAATCTGTCACTGGTGCCTTGAGTGATAGTCATCAGCGATGTGGTGGTGAGACAGATGACAGAGAGAAACGCGGAGAAACGGGCGGAGATGAAGTTCTTACAGATGGATGTCATGAAGGTGAGGAGATATGTCTTCGGCTCTTGTCGTCTCGGGAGACGGTCGACAGCTTCAGTCTGGGCCTTAGTCAGTTACTGGTCACTAGGAAATATGTACACAGACACCTTAAGTTGTTTATAGTGAATATGTAGTGGTGAGACAGATGATGGAGAGGAATGCAGAGAAACGGGCGGAGATGAAGTTCCTACAGATGGATGTAATGAAGGTGAGGAGATATGTACACAGACATTATACCTAAAGAGGATGGTTGCGAATATGTCATTGGTGTCTTGTTATGGTATATGAGCGATGATGATGATGTTACAGTGAAGCACTGTCAGGCAGAGCAGGTGGAAGATGAAAGATAACTTATGTATCAACTTGGAATGCAGAGAAATTTGCGGAGATGAAGTTCTTACAGATGGATGTTATGAAGGTGAGGAGATACATGTAGTACATGATTGTATGCATGCAGATGTTGTACCAAAAGATGTTAGTTATAAATATGTCACTGGTGCCTTGAGTATATTCATCAGTGATGTGGTGTTGAGACAGATGACAGAGAGGAATGCAGAGAAACGAGCGGAGATGAAGTTTCTACAGATGGATGTCATGAAGTCATGAAGGTGAGGAGATACAAAATGTATGCATGTAGAGGTTGTACCAAAAGATGTTAGTTATAAATATGTCACTGGTGCCTTGAGTAATATTCATCAGCGCTGTGGTGGTGAGACAGATGACAGAGAGGAATGCGGAGAAACGGGCGGAGATGAAGTTTCTACAGATGGATGTGATGAAGGTGAGGAGATATGAATGCAGAGGTTAGACCTAAACTAGGCTAAAGAGGTTGATAGTGAATATGTCACTGGTGTCCTGCAGTGTACTTGCCAGGCCTTTTCAGCATAGTGGACCCCTAGGCACTACGCTGTAATTTTTCTTCCTTATGCTGTGATTTGGGACCCTATGCTGAGGAAAATTGGCTTGATAATTGTTGATTTTGCTAAATTTGACCATCAAGATAGTGTTTGTGATAGATATGAATTAAAAACAATTGCAGGGAGGATGATTCCTCCAGTCTGACCTTTAGAATTTAGCATTTAGGATAAGCCATTGGCTAAATCATGGCCATGGAGGTCAGCTTTAGCTACAAATCAGTGCAACTAATGTTATCCTTGATTTGTACTAGTACCAGTAACATATTTTCATCAACTTTAGTGGTCTCTATAATTCCATCATCACAATTATTTGAACACTTTGAGGCCAGCTAGAAAAGAATATTCTCACCACTAGAATCAAATGCCGCAAGCTCCCTTTCCCCCAACCACAGACATTGCCAACCACAAAAATGTGATATTAAATGGATTTACAGTGGTAAATTCAGCAAAAGTTTGCTTCTCTTTTGTAAAATGCTGATTGAAAATACTCCTCTGTTGCAGATGGATTTCCCAGACTCCAGTTTCAGCGCGGTGCTGGACAAGGGCACGCTGGACGCCCTGATGCCTGACAGCTTATCAGAGACCCAGGAGAGGGTCACGCGGATGTTTGACGAGGTCGGCAGGGTCTTAAAGGTCGGAGGTCGCTACGTCATCATCACCCTGGCTCAGGAACACATCCTGAAGAAGCTCATGCAGTACTTTCCTCAGGAGTAAGTCTTTAAGTCTTTAAGAAAGACATTATTCTGCTATGCTTGCCTGCTATGATTAGATATGGATCATGCTTGGGTGTGTCTGTACAATTATGCAATCTACAAATGAAACATTGATTTGTATGTGTGATTAACAGAATGACTGACCCTCCCTGAAGATTTAAATGGGCACTTGTCTTCAATATAGTTTTCCACTACATTTACTTTGTCTCATGCAGAATCTGGAGGTCCCAGGTACGATACTTGTCATGCCTCCAGCATTGTTCCCTTAGGAAAGGCACTAAACACTTATTTTCCCAACGATGGAGTGACACCCAACGAGCCTCTTTGGCTAATCTGTCAGTAGTGTGCCAAAAACACACACAGATTTAGTTTGTGAATGTCTACGTGTCAATATTTGCCACTAAACTGTAATTTTTTTCATTCCTTTCCTGCCTTAGAGGCTGGATCACCAGAGTTCACAAGGTGTCGGACAGTGACAGGGAGACGTCTCAGAAGGAGATGCCTCTTCCTGTCTTCATCTTCGTCTTTACCAAGTTCAGGAAGATGCCACAGATGAACAAGGTGCATAGTGTCTTAATGTCATGAAAACGATTTTAAAATTTGATTTCTGAAATACTACTTCTGTTGAATCTGAACTAGTGCAGTCACTATAAATGTACACTTTGCCAAAATCTTGTGCAAAATATGGTTTACACTGTACCAAAATCTGATGTATGCAATTCAGTGGTATACTCATCTGCTAATGTATCTCTGCTATGTTTATTTTCTTTGACTGATGAAAGAAAGAGTGAAAAAGGAATTAGGACAGACAATGTCCTTGGTGCTGAAGTGCCATCACATCAAATATATTAGTTATGACTTCTGTAACAGCAAATTTTCCAAAACAGATTATGTCTGGTCCAGTTATTGAATGGCACATGTCTCCCCCCCAGATTTTAGAGGTGTGCTTAGATGGGACTGACACCATGCAGAGGTTCTGTTATTGAAGGACACATCATGTCCTGCTGATATATCTGCCTATGTCGGTCAATTTATATATAACTCATTTAAAAAACGTGACGATATTATACTATCATGAACCAGCACATAATGATAGCCTGATTGTAAATATTATATACCATGTGTAAAATAGATTAGTCTCTTAGATTTTTAGATACTAGTAACTCATGTAGTGTTCTGTTCTGTATGTATTGTATGTTCAAGTTGCCAAACACTGTATCCTCTACAGTTGTCGTGCAATAAAGTTCTTCTTCTTCTTCATGTCTCTCCCCCAGATTTTAGAGGTGTGTTTAGATGGCACAGACACCATGCAGAGGCTGTCCTGTGAGGAGGATGTGGTGAAAGCTGTGAAGGAGAGACAACATTACGCCATGCTGAGACAACAGCTACAGAACAGGTATGTGTGTGTGTGTCATTGTGTGTGTGTGTGTTTGTGTGTGTGGGCATGTGTGTGTGTGTGTGTGTGTGTGTGTGTGTGTGTGTGTGTGTGTGTGTGTGTGTGTGTGTGTATGTATGTATGTATGTATGTATGTATGTGTGCGTGTATGTGTGCGTGCGTGTGTGTATGTGTGTGTGTGTCCCAGTGTGTGTATGTGTGTATGTGTGTGTGTATGTGTGTGTGTGTCCCAGTGTGTGTGTGAAAGACAGAGAGAGAGAGTAAGAGAGAGTTATAAAGAGGCTGGCCTAATAAGTTTCTTGGATATTCTCAATATGATGTTTTTCATAGTTGGACTAAGAAGGGTTTTGAACAGTTTGGTCTGACAGCATGGCTTATTGCATTGTTCCATTCCAGAGGACTAGAGGGAGAGACAGTGTCCCTAGAGTTGTTCTCCAGTAGCAGCAGCTCTTCTGTACCCAAATACATCCTGCACATCGTGGATACAGACACAGTCAGGGCTGCTGACAGGCAGTTCGCTGTCTTTATTGTCCCTCAGGGAAGGTAAGGGATGGTGGTGCATTTTGGAGTTTGCTTGAACCATTGTAAAATTATCTGTCCAGAACTTTTCTTGAAATATGAACAATGAAAAGTTGTATATTGGATACAAAGGCTCTACAGAGCTTAATAAAAAATGATATACACTCAGGTATGATTAGAAAAAAGTTAGCTGTTGTCCTTACAACTTTTTAACACGACTTATCCACAGACAATTATTTACATGTAACAGTGTCATAATTACAAAGTGCATCAGGAATGGTGCACAGAGATTTGTCATGTGGCAAAGGATTTAACAAAACAAAACTCAAAGATTCATTATAGTGTTCATCATTGGTCTTTCTTATTTTTTTATTTGTTGTTAGGGAGGTAGAGTGGCTGTTTGCTACAGATGATGGTCGGAGACAGCTGGCAGAGACCGCAGGGTTCAGGAGACTGGTGGTGGTCTCCCTGCAGAGGGAACATCCGTATGAGACCATGGCTGAGATACAGAAGGAACTGTCAGCCAAGGTCATGGAGCTGGCACCTCCGGGATTTAACAGGAAAATACAGGTGGAAAAATTCATAAAGAATTGGCTGAAAAAGAAGAGATTCATGAAAAACTTTTGACAGGCCATGCACAAGTATTAACCTCAAAAGTGCAGGACTGGTCCAAAAAGCTCACAATTTTTGTGTGAATATTTGCTCTCTTTCTACTGTTGATTTGTTGATTTGTTGACTGTTTTGCATCAGTTGATTAAAGTATTACAAGCCTTGTGTGACCAGGCCTAGGATGGACCACTTTGAGATCCCCTTACATAGAATAAAGTCACACCTTCTATTCAGTAGTAAACAATTGGTTTCCAGAACTATGTGTAAGTGTGCTATTTGGTGTGTACATGTGCAGATATTTCAGTTGATTGTGTTCTGTAGGTCCCATTCCCATCAACAAGTGAAGCCATGACTATTTGTCACAGATGCAATGGCCCATGCATGTTTTCCAGGTCCCCTTCCTGTCAGTAGGCCAGGATATTGGTACCAGGACCGTGTGTTACGAGGGTACCAGCGACTTCAGCGGTCCATACATAGTGGAGGATGTGGAGGGGGAGGAGGGAGTCATCTACAGAAACCTCATCTTTCTGTCCAACAGGAACGCTGTGCAGTCTCAGGCCAGGATGGTGCAAGGTGGGGCATTAATGCATGTACAGTAAAGGTGGACTTTCACTGCACTTGCGGAACCAGTGCGGCACTGCAGGGTTCATAGATGACTCAACACATTTCAGGGATAAAGAACAAATTTTCTTCCATTTTGTGTAATTTGTTGTCTTCTAAGTCATATTTTTGCCTATTACACAATATCTAAATTATCGAAAAATTGTGAAAATAACACCACAGTGCTGCAGTGAGCAAACCCCGCGGTTGCTGCACCCGTGCCCCAAGTGCAGTGAGAGTCCACCTTAACTGTACATTGAGGGGTCAAGTGGCGCAATAGCAGGGTGTCAGCTCAGAGGTGTTGGATGTAAATGTGCTAACATGGAACTTTTTCTTGTGCCCTTGGGAAAGTGCACTTTACATGAATTTTATGTAGTGTCAGTTAGGAATGTCCCTCAGATACAGTGCTAGATGTAGGCCCCATCTTTTAGAAGAGCCGTACCTCGAGCACACAATGTCCCACCATACTCTTTGTACAGGTCCTTCTCTGTGGGAGTGGATCAAACCTTTGGCTCATTTCCAATGCACTGCAACATTTTCTGGTTCATATTGAGCACAAAATGGACAACAATAGGAGGAATTTGGACTCTTACTGTTCATTTACACAAGATATGTAATAGGTCTGTTTTCTGCAACAAGTGAAATTGCGATTGTGGATTTTGTTCTTTAGACTTGTCAGCACATTGATATTTTTGCCTTCCCCCTGTCTTCACCAGAGAACCTTCCCAAGAAGAAGGGCCGACGCAGAGCAGGGAAGAAACTGGTGGTGGATTTTGGGTACCTGGCCTGTCAGCATCACAGAGTCATGGTGGCTGGACTGGGCTGTCTGCCTAATGTTAGGGAACTAATGGGTAAACATTTCCACTTTTTAGATTATGGCTACCGAGTACTGATTACACGGCTGTATTCTAGTACATGTATAATAGAGTCCTTCTTCTGCATATTGTGTAGAGGCCTCTTCAGCACAGTTTTACTCAGTACATTGTACTTACATATGGGCTTTTTTAAATAGCTCATGGCATGTGTTGCTCAAGCAACTCAATCTATTGACAGAAACACACTTAGATAACAATACAGTAACCTTGAATATGACTATATTCACTTCATAAAACTGAGTGCACCAAGGCACAAACCTGATTTTTTTTCATGGTATTTTTTAGATTAAGCAATGTATTTTATAAATTGTGCGAGCCAACATATAGTTTTGTCTTAAGGCTGTTACACTGCCAAACAACAAAATAGATTGGAAGGCCAGTATTCAGTACATGTACATGTGTAACATCTTTTTGCCTTTCCACAGACAGGAGACTGGATGTTGTGTTGGTGGGTCTGGGTGGAGGTGGTCTTCCTCTGTTCCTACACAAACACTTCCCAAAAGTAATTTTTAAAATTTTATTATCAGTGTACTCCTTTTATCTGTGTATTTCATCTTGTGGAGGTAATCATATATGATTTTGATTATGTCTTTCATTATATACTTGTACTGACTTGTGGTTAAATGTTGTTGCTGACATTGTAAAATTCATTTATACACTTCTATAAGGTACCATTGTTTCACATTTGAAGTCTCTTCCATCCTATATCTTGTGAAGGTAATCATTTTATACATTGGTTATAACTTGTTGTAAAACATTAATCTTGCCACATACAATATTTTCATATGATGGTCCTTCCCCCAGATCCAGATTGATGTAGTGGAGCTGGACCAGTCCATTCTGCAGGTTGCAGAGGGGTGGTTTGGGTTCCAGCAGGATGACAGGATGAGGGTACACATCGCTGATGGACTGATCTACTTGGAGGAGCAGGCAAAACAAGGTCTAATGGCTTGATAGTTAGGAGTGCTTTCATGAAACTTTCAACATTCTAATTTGTATCCACATCTTTTTTTACCAATGATTGAAAATTTTGTGGCACTGACCTCTGGACGTTTTATCTGCCAAAGGTCATCGTAACATTTGTTGTATGATCATGTGATTGCAAACTGAGGGTAGTCTTGAAATAGTTGTGCAAAATGTTTCAGACAAAATTCAGCTGACGGTATTCTTGGGATTAGCCAGGCCAGACAAATTCAGCTGTCTTATAACCGGAAAAGCAGTCTTAGAGAACCCTATTGGCGTTTGGTTTTGTCACAGTACAGCCAGTTTTGTCTGTACTGCTCTAACTTCAGCATAACACACCAGCTTGTGCACTCACTCGCGAGCTCGGTCGGAATCTCTGCATAACTAGTTTTCTTCACCCCTCTTTGTCATCCATCGCTGCGGGAAGTTGCTGCAGGTCTAAACCGCTGTCTTCAGCAAGCTTGTGCACCTATATTTTATTCTATTACACAGCATAATCAACCTCTTCTACTTCAGCCAGCAGCAGTTCCCATGTGGTGATCCTTGATGTGGACAGTAAGGATGTTACCACAGGGATGAGTTTCCCTCCACAGCCATTTGTCGAGAAGGAGTGTTTGAAAAACATCAAGGACATCCTACATGAGGATGGTGAGTAATGATTGGTTTCATTCATTTATAGGATTTCTTGTCTTGTCACCAACATCAATAAGAAAATGGGTACTTTTGATGGTACGATTTCTAAGACAATTGAACGTTTGGTCATTGTTGATTATCTTACCTAACGGATGAATCTGGATGGAGATTCGGAATGTTTCTCTAGCTTCATAAATTCCAGACAGTTAGTGGAAGGGTGACATGTGCTGGATCTGGGCGCACAGTGATGGAAGTCTGGTGTGATATTACTTTGGATGCTATGCTGCTTAATAAGGGCTAAACTGATACAAGGGAACATGAGTGCTGTAAGTTGTAACAAGTTGTTGTTCCTGATAACACAACAGACGATAATTTGTTTATTTCTCCCAGGTTTGTTTATCCTGAACCTGTCGTGTCGTAACATGACCCTGCGGGCATCAGTCGTCGAAACCGTCAGGTCTATATTTCCCAGGATCCTCAGCAAAAAGATCGAGGATGAAGTGAACGAAATTCTCTTCTGTTTTCCTTGCGAGAAGGACGTTCATGAGAGCGGTGACGCCATACGCACAGCGGATGTTTCCTTGGAGGAGCTGGGTAATCTTAAGGAGTCTATAGGAGTTATTCAGAAGGTGGCAAAGGGCTGTTCCCAGAGATGGGACCAGACTCTGGAGTTAACAGAACAGTTGGAGGGGCTCAAGCTGGTGTGATGT
>NC_049986.1:21150112-21150848 GCF_000003815.2 Branchiostoma floridae | reverse complement strand
TAAGTCACAACAAAGTTGATTATTGAAGGAAAAAACCACAAAAGGACCACAGAAGTTAGAATTCTGTTCAAAAATGAATTTGATTTTGTAATCTAAAAATGTGACAGTTCAAAACAATTCTGGTGTTGCCCCAACAGTAAATCCAAAAGTTAAGTATTTGTAAATCTACTGTCCAGCAGTATACTGTAAATGCATTTAAGTTCGCGGGGATTTAATTTTGCGGTAGCAGGATAGAAAAAGGCTTTTTCGCGGTGATTTTAATTTATTTATTTATATTTATTTATTTCTGTTTTCTTTAACCAGGGTATGCTCCGATCAGTGGCTGGCACTGTTTTTCATGGAGGCCCTGGATACATAAGCAAATAACAATACATACAATACAATATTTACATAATTACAAAAACAAAACCACATCCTTTTCCGTTCCAAGTCATTAAGGGGGTGGAGGTCAGAGGTCACACAACGTTCTTGCACAGTGTTTTGAATGTTTGTGTAGATGGAGCAGTTTTCACACTTAGTGGGAGTGCATTCCAGCTTTCTGCACCTCTATATGCAAATGTTCGTTTCCCAGATTCTAGCTTAACCTTCGGAATTCTCAACGACTGGTTTAAACTATGTCTGGTGGAATAGCTATGGGATTCTGATGTTCTGCTAAATATGTTAAGATACACAGGCAACAGGTTATATATTGACTTATAGACAGTTTGTAGAAGGTGCAATTTACGACGTGAGGCAA
>NC_049986.1:21146302-21150012 GCF_000003815.2 Branchiostoma floridae | reverse complement strand
GAGCAGACAGGTGTTCGTTGTTGACAGGTGACCTATACGACAAACCAAGTATGATTCTCACTGCACGGTTTTGTAGCTTTTGTAACTTGTCAGACAGACCTTTCCCACAGTTCCCCCACACCACATCACAATAGTCAACTTTTGGTAGAATTAGACAGTTAAACAACATAGCCAGTGTATCTTGAGGTAACACAGGGACAAGTCGTCGAAGAACACCAATTCTTGCAGAAACAGCGTTGGTCAGTTTCTCAATGTGAAATTGCCATGTCAGACATGAGTCAAACCAGACCCCCAGGTACTTGAAACAAGGTACTACTTCAATGTGAGTTCCAGATAGATACGTAGTTAGTTGTTCATTCCCTAGGTGCAGCCTTTTAGAAGAACCAAAGACCATTGCTTTGCACTTGCTGATGTTAAGTGTGAGTGTGAGTTTGTTACGAGCCATTCGCTAATATTCTGCAGATCTGCATTCAGTGCCCTGTTTACGTCTGACACTGACTTAGCAGCAAAAAAGAGTGCGGTATCATCGGCATAGAGCACGATGTGTCCATGGCTGATCTGTTCTGGCAAGTCATTGATGTATAGTATGAAGAGTAGCGGTCCTAGGACCGACCCTTGCGGAACTCCCACAGATAACTCCAGAAGATTGCTATTCACCCCATTTATAACTGTCGTCTGTGTGCGGTTTGACAGGTAAGAGTGGAACCATGTCAAGGCCATGCCCTGTATACCACTAAACCTCAACTTCTGCAGCAGGATCTCATGACAAACGGTGTCAAATGCCTTCCTCAGATCGAGGAAGACAGCACCAGTCACTTAAGTCCCTTATCCATGTTATTCAATATGTTGTCGGTAACATGTAACAGGGTTGTTGAGGTAGAGTGTTTCGGTCTGAATCCCGACTGACACTCATTGAGAAGGTTGTGTTCCTTAAGGTAACTGTAAACTTGGGCATGAATGGCTTTTTCAAAAGTCTTCATGAAAGATGGTATCACAGAAATAGGTCTGTAATTGTTGCAGTTGTTTTTATCCCCATCTTTGTGTAAAGGTGTCACTTTAGCCATTTTCCAGTCTGATGGAACTACTCCTGTGGACAATGAAAGGTTATAGATGTGGGTAAGTGGACCCGCAATAACAGGTGCAGCATGGCGTATAAGACGACTACTCACTCCATCTAACCCTGTACTTTTACCAAGTGGTATATTCAGCAATTGACGGTGGGTAAAGTCAGTGGATATCTCATTGAACTGAAACACAGACTTTGGAGGGCCTACAGTCACATTGTATACACTGGTAAAGGCTGCAGCTAGTTTTGAACCAATAGATGTAAAGTACGTATTAAAATCATTTGCAGTGTCCTTTTCGGTTTTGTTAGGAATGTTAACTGGGTGTCTGGTTTTCCCTGGCAGGAGAGTTTTCAGCGTGGACCAGAGACCTTTACTATCATTGCTTTTTGCCTTTATTTCATTGCTATAGTATTGTTTTTTCAGGTATTGAGCCATGTTGTTACATTTGTTACGTAGCTTTTTTGCTGTATCCCATATGAAAGGTAGTTTTGTTTTCTTTGCTCGATGGAAATAAAAGTCTCTGTCTCGTGTCATTGCCAGGTACTCCTGGGTAACCCAGGGTGGTGCGTGGCCTCTGACACGTATTGTGACCCACGGAGCATGTTTATCGCAGATTGCACTTAATATTGACAGAAAACAACTTAGGGCTTCATTTACATCAGAGCAATTCTTCACCTCTGCCCAAGAAGCACTGGACAACTCCTCCTGAAAAGACAGTTCGTTGAAGTTCCTGTACGATCTTACATTTGCCATCCTCGGTGTTCCTTTCGGCTGCTTTGCCTTTCTAACTGCATAAGTAAAACAATGGTCACTGAGTCCGGTAGCGCGCACACCGCATTCAGAAATCTTCTCAGGACAGGTTGATATGATCACATCAATACATGTAGAGGACGTCGCTGTCACACGGGTTGGTTCATGTACCAGCTGTTCGGCTTGGAAGGTTTTGCAAAGGTTGTCTACTTTCTTACTGGAACTACTTACAAACATGTCACAATTAAGATCACCAAGTAACACAACCTCATCAGACAATGCCGTGGCGGCGGTGGTGGCTGTTTCTATGGTTTCAAAGAAGTTTTGTGTCGCACTGGGCGGGCGGTAAACTGTCCCAATAACAATGGGTTTTCCAACAATATGTCTGATTTCTATCCAGATAGCTTCGATATCGATTTCTGTGATTTCAGGTATTAACTTGTTTTGTAGTCTATCAGACACATAACAAGCCACACCACCCCCATGACGGTTTCTATCTTTCCTATACAGTGTGTAGCCAGGTATGTACAGTTCAGTGTCATCTATAGTGCCATCTAACCATGTTTCAGTTAAAGCTAATACATCCAAAACATTGTTTACCATTTCTGATCTTAATTCATCCAGCTTGGGCAGCAGACTACGGATATTTAAGTGTACTAATTTGATTCCATTCTTGTTCTTCAAATGATCAAACAGATTATGCGCGCCACAGGTGTTGTTGATTGGGCCGGGATTGGGATGAATGTCCGATTGGGTAATCAGTAAATCTCTTTGGTCCCAGTTTACAATCGGGTGTCGCAAGTTTTGCATATGAAAGGTTGTCAGTAAATGATCAGTTTTTACATCCTGGTGTTGATTGGCTGACAGCCCATAGACATCATTAGGAATGTAGAGTAGACACATTGCAATCAACAGCACCTGTATGAGCGGACATCTTGCCTTGTTGTTTTTATACAGACAGGACTGTATAGGTGGACAAAATATGCCAATGCGTGCTCTATACAACCTAAGGTTTATAGTCATTGTTTCAATTTCACGGTAACACCATAGACTGCAGTCTAATACCATAATAGAAAAATGTTCGCGGTGATTTGAAGTTCGCGTTGAAGGGGTCACCGCAAATACCGCGAACATTAATCCACCGCGAACATTTCTGCATTTACAGTAATTTGATATGTCAATTATTATGTACATGAAAGATTAAACAGAATGTGTCTACTTGCTTTAATTATTTTCCTGTTCTTTAGACACTCTAAACCAATTTTTACTAGCCCAAACCAAGGATGTCATATAGAGCTGTATTCATTGCATTTGTACAATATTATGAGATGTTTTACTAGCTAGTAGCTTCACTACATTGAGGTAGGGCAGACATCTTGATTAAGTTTGATTATACATTATACAAAAGTAAAACAGGGGAAGGTATAGTTTCATTAGAATGTTGAAATGGATACATTTCTGATGTAAATTAAGGTGGAACATGCCTGTGGCATGATTAAACCTGTTTCACTATCATGTATCTAGAATTTTTTTCTACATCTGCTAGGAATCAGGTTATACAAAAGAATTTTTCTAGAATTTGAGTGTTTCAGATCATTTTTTCCTTGGTCAGCTGAAAAGCTAAATTTGGGTAGTACATACATTTTCTACTATAATTTTTTCTACACAGCTACAATGATATCACTTAATATTACATAAACTCCTATCATTAGTCATATGACACATAGTTACATATTACACATGATTCAAATACATGTACAGTACCTTGTTCACCTTGATTTCATTTTACCCTGCTTGCAACAAGGCGGTGGAAAAATAGTAGAAATTAGCCGAAAAGATAACAAGGCCAATTTCTACTATTTTTCCATGGACTTGTGGAGCCGTTAGAGGATA
>NC_049986.1:21137922-21144419 GCF_000003815.2 Branchiostoma floridae | reverse complement strand
TCATGCTCGTTAGAAGGGTTATAAGTTGCAGAAAGTCTGTGCGCCCACCTCTGTAAATGTGTGGTAAGCAGAGACGGGGGGCGCCATAAACTTACTTATGATCCACTGTAGGGGTGGGTACCGGTACAGGTCCAGGTCCGGTTCAGGTCCAAAGGATCAGGTCCAGGTCCGGACCTGAACCTGGTCCTGATGTAGTATGACTCATACCAATGGTCCATTTCACTACAAAGAAATCTGTTTGGTGGAGTATTAGACTCACACTGGCGTTTTGAAACCCTACAACGCTTACTGCACCTGTACGATTGGCTTTAAAACGTGGTAGAAATTACTATAAACTCTACTCTACTTCACTCCTGTTATTTTCTTCCACCTGCAAGCGCCAAAACGTGTGAATGCCTGATGAAATAATCTGTTAATTTTCTAATCGGTCCAACATCCGGTCCACCTGATTTTTTCAGGTCCGGTTTTTCTGGACCGGTCCAATAAGAAAAACCGGTTTTGTACCTGTACGCTGTACCGATACCCAGCCCTAATCCACTGCTCACCGAATCATTGACTCAGAAGCAGTGGATTGCTTATTCGTTGAAAAAGACTGGAGATGGAGAGTCCAAAACTTAACTAAGTCCCACTTCTGTGATGGAAAATGCAGTTCAACTCTTCTTCATAATTTCTACCGACACATGAGGTTTCAAGATAATGGAATTTGGGTTGTACTAACATCTGGATAGTGCTGCTAATTTTGTCTCTGAGACCGGAAGGATAACGAAGCACTATGTTAAAAGAGGATAGAGCCTGCAATCTCTAACTTTCTTGTCTTTAACTGTTCTTACATAATTATAAAAGGTTCCACTTACCGGGGTTATCATATGTCCCAGTCCCTTTTCCAAAAGGACGTCTCTGACGCACATCTCTACCTGCTCCCTCTCCAGAGGCAGGAACGGCACCACGTGGTTGACTAGGTTGTGACTCAGTAACTCTGCTTGCCAAAGGCCTGTACCTGTAAGACCATCAACATTTCCCATTTATGCTCAAGGAAGAGAAACAAACAATCATATTGCCTTTGATCGCGTGACTTTCGCTTCTACGTACTGTATAAGCTAGAAAAGGCTTGAACAAGTATAGCTCGTATGTTTGTGTACACCACTAACTTTCAAGCAACCCACCCTTCACACATTCTGATCCAAGTTGCGTGAATCCGTCACAGCACGTGTACTGCGTTTGTGAGCATGTTGTCTTTCTTTGCACTGTGCTCTGGCTGTTGGGAAAGATACAAACATCTGGTTTTATTCGTGTCCATTTTACTATATTGATCATAATGTTTTTTCTGCATCATTTTTCGCAATCTTGAGATGTTTAGAGACGATTACAATTTGCCGATGCTCATGGTTCATAATGTCACAATGCATGTGCCAGTTACAATAACTAGGTGAGAAGTGTTCCAACTGATACCTGGTGCAAGTCCAGAATAACCAGCACGTGACATTCTGCTCCTCGATGAAAGTCTCAGTGCAGGGATATGACTTGATTTTTGTGCACACGTTGGGTCCACCCGCAGGTGGGGCATCTGTGAACAAAAACAGGAGACATTAACACTACTTCACCTTTATCCGTGGGGGTAACCTATATCCGTTGTATTGAAAACAGGGTATTTAAAAAGGTCACGTCGACGAACTGTGGTTTAAAGACTGCATTTTTTTCAATAATGCAGTTTGCAAACATCGTCCGTCGACGTGACTTCCCCAAATTCCTTGATTTTAAATACAACGGATATAGGTTACCCCACGGATAAAGGTCAGCTAGCGTTAACTCTTAGTCTTATTTCGCCCACTAAAATGGCAAGGCTTGTTTTGGCACTGACTTTATAAACGTACAGAGCGTAACTCACCAAGACAGATAACTTGAACTTCAGGCACTTCTTCCCAATTGCCGTCCATGAGCACCTTCCAATATTTCTTGCTTTCTTCCAGTCGCATCACTCTATCTTCAAGAATCATCGACGCCGGTGCAGAGTCTACCTGTTCACGCGCCACGCGCCAAATGTTACCCTTAAAGAACAAGTATAGTTTGTTCTTTTCATGCTTATACACGGGACGGTCATCGTGGATCTCGGTCTTGTGATAGTTGCCCATAGCTGTTCGTCTGAGGCCCTCGATGCGTAGGTTAGGGCACCATGCTGTAAACATGCAAGTTGGTAATAAAAATGCATATCAATTTTCCAACTCGTCATAAACGAGAAATATAGTGACCTTTATAGTTACTTTCTATATGTTAGATATGCAAAGATGTTGGTACATTCAAAAAAATCTCCCAAGAAAGCAAACAAGAGGCTCGCTGGCCGATTTTTAAGACTGCCATACAGCAGCACTATATTTACCCTGTATTGGATCTATGATTATCACTGTGACAATTCTCTTAATTAATCTGTCCAAAATATAGTTGAGATAAACAAAATAAGCTGAATAAAAACTCACGTTCCTCCCCAAGTGCGTTCTTGATGATGATCTGCTCGAAGTCCTTCAGGACGAATGACTTTCTGTTGTCACCACCTTTTCTCAACTCCAAGGCTCTATCAATAATCGGTGACGCCGCTGTGTTACTGTAGTCAGGTAGAGTATGATAAGACAACCTCACTTCACCTCACCAATCCCGTACATTATGTATTACATTAAGTATACATTTAATAGGTGAGCCTTCAACTTCTAGTCAATCACGACTAGGAGAATGGTAGTATTGCAGATGTCAAATATATATACAGTACTGCCAGTTTCGGTGGCCACACAGACACATGAGCTCGTATATGCAAACATTTCCCTACCTTAAGAACAGGAATATAGCTTTCCTGTAGTCAATTCCATCAACACGCATGTTCTCCTCTACGAAAGGCTTGATGGTGTCTATTAGATTCGGTGGCATTTTGTCCATCTCGTCAAAGATAAACATGGAATGCTGACAGCGTTGAACTTTTTCAGGAATTTCCCGATGCAGCTTGTCCTGTAAGATGAAAAATTGTAGGTTACATATGGGCAGGTACAATGTCACGTGGAAACTTTAGCCTGAAGAAGAAAATCCCAATTTAGGCATATACGAATATTTTTGCCTCGACTTTTTACCGATTATCTTTTAGCTATGCCAAATAGCAGTTACATCCATTACCTATATTGTGAGTGACTCTGATGAGATTTGTTGAAGAGCAGGTTTTACCCTAACTACAAATTTGATATCTGCAAAGGAAGTGAAGACAAAATTATTTCATATCTTACTACCTGGATGTCTAATCTTCATTGACGCATCCCTTACTAAAGAATAAGAAAAATGCGTTCATCTTTTAATATATTTGGGAACATAAACAACTCTGTGAAATGTACCTTGTATTGCATGATGTGGTCCTCGTCTCTGTGCATGAAATGCCGCGTGGCTGAGTAGTAGTGAACGTTCGGGGACCCCAGTCCGCCCTCGAACAGAGCCTCCGCTATCATGCCGCTGATGTAGTTCTTGCCCACCCCTGGAGGTCCGTGGAAGGACAGCAGCAGGGCCTTACTGGGAGCGTGGCTGCTGATGTGGTCACGGAGGGAGCCAGTTACCAGGTTCTGAACAAGTGGCTGCCCATGTAGGCGTCTGGCAATGATGCTTTCTGAGTCTGCGTTCAGTAACAGAGAGAGCACGTATTGAACTAAAGGAATTATACCCAAAACCTACCCATTGAATCAACTTGATACAGCATATTTGTCAGGATAAAGATTACTATCTATGATTCTACTGATCGCGATTTTTACAGCTGGTAAAATGGGGCTTCAATTGGAGTCTGTCGGAAAGCTAAGTTAAACTTTAACAGATCTAAGGCTAACCCTAATAGAGTAATCCTCATCCTTATTCCGATTCTATCAGTGGAGACTAGTACTGTGGTTCTACCACCATCAAATACGGCAGAAGATCAATCATCAGGTTTGTTATGATTCATTGCATTCATCGAAGGCTATCACAAAATACGTACGAGCAAGGTTTGGTTTGAACGTTCCATTGCATGGTTGAGGTTCTGGCGGTGGGGGTGGCGGTGGCGATGGCGGTGGCCTCGCCTGCTTTAACAGGAACTTCAGAAAGGCTTCCCCAATTGGTTCAAAATCTTCTTGAATTTTACCCACGTAATACGCTATACACGCCACAGTAACGGCAAAAATGACGGTACCTATACGACATTCGCACCATCTTGGGGGCCTTGCCATGTTCGGCCTGTATGGGCTAACTACGGCCGCTCTGAGTCAGTAGAGTTTGTCATTGATTTTCTGTCAGGCGGGACTTCCAAGAAAGCAAGGCATAATACCTCATTCACCTGTGTTATAACTGACCAGGCCCACAAACTGTCATGAAGGGGATGTACTTATTTATTGCCACACCTTTTTTGTAAATATTGTCTACGCTGTCATCCATTCAACTATGCATAAGCAAATAAATGTGTTGATTAGTATACCAGCGTGCAGAACAAATCAAACGGCATTCAATCGTTCTTTAATGCTATCAGACATGTCAATGTCCCACCTGTGTAAAGTAAGTGGTTTGTTCCTTTGTACCTTGTTGACAGGATCATGGTACAAGTATTAGTCTGTACCAATTTACCTGTACCAGACAAATACATCAGCAGACCGCCACAGGAACTGTATTCTATGTGAGTAAACTTTTCCATGCTTAGGTATACGCTTATTTATTCTTTTTTTACAAGTTACACCTCAAACTAGCAATTGAAAAAAGGATAAATTCAGTTGGAAGAACTATTGTAGAAAAATATACTTGGTGTGATAAACAGCTGATTCGACAGGACCAGGTCGATTATAGAATATCAAAGTCGATGAGCGTAACGGAGGCCGCCCTAGGATGCTACGCTTTTTTTTACGCGCTCGAACTCACTAGTTGCCAAAGAGTGGTCAAGTTTTGATCAATGAATTTTTAACACATTCATCTTAAGAACATACTTGAATAAGGAAGGCATTCATACTGTTCATGAACCATTCACTCTCCGCATTACAACTGGCAAACGCTGAGAACGTTATCGTGAATATAACTTCCGATTTTGAGCTGCGTTAGACAGTGCGCCCTAACTTGACACGAGAAAGGGCTGCACGAGCAACCTCCATGGAGGAGCTCCACAGAGCTCCTCCATGGAGGTTGCTCGTGCAGACCTCTAGCTCCACGAAGCGGGCTCTACGCACTCATGAATGCAAACACTTGGTTCTCGTCACCTTCATGAATTTAAAAAAAAAAACTCAATGGAGAAGCTTCTCTCGTAGAAGTAAAACAAACGGGGACGGGCTGAACTAGCACCTTAAACAAATTGTTGGCAGGTCTCTATGGATATATCGTAAATGCAGAGATACACAGAACGGAGAGCAGAGCAAGCAACCTCTACAAACTATGAATGTAAACATACTGTAAACAACAAACACACAGAGCCGATAGCTAAACGAGCAGCTCCACGGGCTATATGAATGTAAACACTTGGTTCACGTCACCATAAACAAATCGGTGTTAGGGCTCTATACAGGGATACTGTCAACAACAAACACACGGAGCCGATAGCTGATCAAGCAGCTCCATGGGCTATATGAATGTAAACACTTGGTTCACGTCACCATCAACAAATCGGTGTTTAGGGCTCTATACAGGGATACTGTAAACAAGAAACACACGGAACCGATAGCTGATCATAAATGTAGACACTTGGTTCACGTCACCATCAACAAATCGGTGTTTAGGGCTCTATACAGGGATACTGTAAAAAAAAAAAAAAACACACGGAGCCGATAGCTGATCAAGCAGCTCCACGGGCTATATGAATGTAAGCACTTGGTTCACGTCACCATCAACAAATCGGTGTTTAGGGCTCTATACAGGGATACTGTAAAGCAAAACACACGGAGCCGATAGCTGATCAAGCAGCTCCATGGGCTACATGAATGTAAACACTTGGTTCACGTCACCATCAACAAATCGGTGTTTAGGGCTCTATACAGGGGTACTGTAGACAACAAACACACAGAACCGATAGCTGATCGAGCAGCTCAATGGGCTATATGAATGTAAACACTTGGTTCACGTCACTATCAACAAATCTGTGTTTAGGGCTCTATACAGGGATACTGTAAACAACAAACACAGGGAGCCGATAGCTGATCAAGCAGCTCCACGGGCTATATGAATGTAAACACTTGGTTCACGTCACCATCAACAAATCGGTGTTTAGGGCTCTATACAGGGATTAGCTGCGGTTTAAGGCTCTGCGGATAATCGCAAATGACAAGCATTCACAGAACAACGAATGGATGTCTGTTTTTTGTACGATAACATTTGAAACAAAAATGCTGATTTTGTAAGAACTTAAATCGCGTGTACTATTGAATTACCCAAGAAAGTGGGGTATTTTTATTCTTCAGGTGTATGTTGGGTCGCGGAATTAACAGTGAGTTGGGAAACCTTCACGGGGACCCAACCTCTGCTTGGAGAATAGA
>NC_049986.1:21120020-21137822 GCF_000003815.2 Branchiostoma floridae | reverse complement strand
GCCCACTGAGCTTTTATCAAGCTCCTTGGTTTGACATGTAAAAGAATGCGAAAACTTCGCACCTCAGTGCTAATCGTTAAGAATGGCTGATTTTGGGTTTGATTCAGCCCTGTGACAAATTTGGGGAAATCTGTTGGCCTACTATGAAAAAAAAGTGGTTTCATAAAACAAATATTTAGACCTGTTATGAGATCTCCAATACCAGGAGTGCCTGTTTTTAGAAAAAAATGAAATGACTGCCAAGAGAGAGTAGTTGGTCTACCCATCATTGTCAGATACGGGCAATGAGGTAAAACTTCCTTGGTACGAGGTTTGCAACAGGTCTAAATATTTCTTTTATGCAACCACAAGTTGTTGTTTTTGCAAAGTGGGCAACAGACCCAAGCGCGCGCCCGCGCAATGCACACAAACACTAGTAATAATTGTTAATTTTTTGTATGGTTGGATGCAAAGGTTAAAAGAACAATCGAGATGGTAATACTTTTAAGAATCAAAACAACCCGTTTATTGAATGAAGCAAGCGGTGCATTGTTCATATGTCGGCTCTCGCAAGGAAAGCTGAAAGTTCGCACCTCCGTGCTAATCCAAAATCGTCTCAAAGCGCGCCCTTACCACGCCAGAACACTGACGCCAGAAGCGGCTGGCTGACTGGCCTTTGACGTAGTCTCCAAGCAGAGGTCCGTGGGGAAAATCGTAACCATTTCCTTTGATTCATATTTTTTTTGAAGGTCGAAAATTATGAAAGGAAAATTTCGCGATTTTCCCACCAACCTATGCTTGGAGAGAAGGTCAT
The DNA here is from genome assembly GCF_000003815.2 of Branchiostoma floridae. Classification (NCBI taxonomy): domain Eukaryota; kingdom Metazoa; phylum Chordata; class Leptocardii; order Amphioxiformes; family Branchiostomatidae; genus Branchiostoma; species Branchiostoma floridae. The sequence continues at coordinate 21,137,029 of NC_049986.1, read as the reverse complement.
ATACATGTAGTACGGTATGGGAATAAAGTCAAAGTGGCAAGTGTAGAAATACGAGGGGCGAGTGTGTTTGTTGTTTACAGTATCCCTGTATAGAGCCCTAAACACCGATTTGTTGATGGTGACGTGAACCAAGTGTTTACATTCATATAGCCCGTGGAGCTGCTTGATCAGCTATCGGCTCCGTGTGTTTCTTGTTTACAGTATCCCTGTATAGAGCCCTAAACACCGATTTGTTGATGGTGACGTGGACCAAGTGTTTACATTCATATAGCCCGTGGAGCTAGTTGATCAGCTATCGGCTCCGTGTGTTTCTTGTTTACAGTACCCCTGTATAGAGCCCTAAACACCGATTTGTTGATGGTGACGTGAACCAAGTGTTTACATTCATATAGCCCGTGGAGCTGCTTGATCAGCTATCGGCTCCGTGTGTTTCTTGTTGACAGTATCCCTGTATAGAGCCCTAAACACCGATTTGTTGATAGTGACGTGAACCAAGTGTTTACATTCATATAGCCCGTGGAGCTGCTTGATCAGCTATCGGCTCCGTGTGTTTCTTGTTTACAATATCCCTGAATAAAGCCCTAAATACCGATTTGTTGATAGTGACGTGAACCAAGTGTTTACATCCATATAGCCCGTGGAGCTGCTTGATCAGCTATCGGCTCTGTGTGTTTGTTGTTTACAGTATCCCTGTATAGAGAACTAACACCGATTGGTTGATGGTGACGTGAACCAAGTGTTTACATTCATATAGCCCGTGGAGCTGCTCGATCAGCTATCGGCTCTGTGTGTTTGTTGTTTACAGTATCTCTGTATGGAGCCCTAAACACCGATTTGTTGATGGTGACGTGAACCAAGTGTTTACATTCACAGTGCGCAGAGCGTTGCTTGTTCAGCTATCGGCTCTGTGCTTGTTGTTTACAATATCTCCGTATAGAGCCCCAATACCGATTTGCTTTGGTTAACGTGAACCAAATATTTACATTCATAGTTCGCATTTGTTGAAGGTGCTAGTTCAGCCCGCCCCCTTATGTTTTTCTTCTACGAGAGAAGCTTCTCCATGGATTTAAAAAAAAATCATGAAGGTGACGAGAACTAAGTGTTTGCATTCATGAGTGCGTAGAGCCCGTTTCGTGGAGCTGCAGGGCTGTACGAGCAACCTCCATGGAGGTGCTCTGTAGAGCTCCTCCATGGAGGTTGCTCGTGTAGCCCCTATTGGCGATACGTCCCGTTAGCGTACTTACCCACGGATGAATGTACAGTGCAGTTGGACCAATGGTTGGACAAATGCACTCACACAGATCTTTCTTAAAAAGGAATGAGCTACACAGATATTTCCTAGACTATATACGTTTCAGCATTCATTTACTTTATAATGATTAAGATAAAAAACTTCTGTAACAACTAAATTTGGATTTTCTTACAATGAAATGTCTTCCCATATTACAGTAGACTGCCCCATTGACCGCCGCCATCTTTATTCTAAACATAACATCGTAATGGCAGTCAAAATCCGACGCAATCTGGCCGATTTCGGCACAAAAGCGCGATAGTTATCATAAAAAATCGATGAAAACCGGTCGTTATGGGTCCCAATTTTGGCCGGTCACGGTCGCGTTGGCCAGGTGGTCGTTGAGAAAAGGTCGCTTAATGCTTACGTCAATGGGAAAAAAATCGGGACCGAGAAAAAGCGGTCGAAATGGCCAGGTGGTCGCTGAGAGGAGGTGGTCGCTCGGGCAGGTTTGACTGTACTTGGTAAACTTTCACAGCTAATTTTCCACTGATATTAAATTCATGGTTGTTAGTATCAAAGTTTTTAGGAGTCCTTTTATAAACTATCAGGATTAAGTAGATCAGTAGTAGGGACTGGTCATTATTTCTATTCTATTTATTGGTTTATATTAGCTGTTCAGCACGCACAGCCAGGACTGCCCAAAAAGCCTGTGGCTATTACATAGGGCTAGCCTTGCTAACAAAACATTGGCAATACAAATGGAATTGGGCAAGGACAGGATACCTATCAGTAACAATATTCTAAATACATAAGAATATAGAAAATAGTTTCCTATCCACACTGCGCGCTCACTGGACCATCCTTCATATGTGATGAAGTTATGGGGATAGCGCCGAAGTCGCGCCCCGAAGATGGGACCCTTGCCAGCTGTTGACAAATATAAAAAAAGGGTGGGTGGGTGAGAGGGTATTTTTTTCATTCTTCTGATAGATCCCCTTCTCGGGAAAACCCCGTTTCCCATCGAACCTCCCCCAAGCTTCCTGGGTCGACCTCACCACGCTCCTCGGCGTTGCGGATGGATCCAACAAAGAGGCCCTTGTACTTACATTGTACTTTGTAATAGACACTTTGATTAGACCACCAGCGGAGGTCATGGAACTGCAGACGACGCACAGGAAGTACCGGTAACAGTATCAAGGCGCAAATTCCTACCAGCCGAAGAAGCAACGTAATCCACTTAACTTATACAGTACAGGGTTCTCCCCAGAGAGTGGAATAAGGGAGGCCCTCCACTATACTCTCAGCCAGCTCCACTATACTATTTTTCAAATTTAGTGTGTTTCTTCCCTATTTTCTTTGTTAGTTTTGCTAAGATTAATGACAATTCACAGATTTTTGTACCAAGTGGCATCACTTTTCCTGTCAGCATTGTCTGCAAAAACTTGTGAATGAGCAATGATCAAAACAATAGTAGTTTTGCCACTTCACAACAAAGGAATAACAACAGTATATTATACTTGTAGTATTTGACACCCTCTGTCATTGCAAAATGAACCCATTTTCATGAAAGTGCAGCTCGTTGGTGCGGGTTATTTTTGCCAGCCCCTCCACTATACTAAAAAATTCTGGGGAGAACCCTGCAGTATCAACACCGATGTATTCCTCTACCATTTACCACAGATTCAACCTCGCTGTTGTGCACGTAAGAATAACTACGGCCTTTGCAAGTACTGCGTAGCACTATTTCAACCCGAACTACTTTTGGGGACGGGGTCGCGGATAAACACAGTGTTATGAGAACTTGAAAGGTCAGTTTGCCTGGCAGCCATTGTTGTTTGTCGGAGTGTAACATACGTGTATACGACTACTTTGCTCCAGTTTGAGACCATTTTCAAGACAATTTGACACTTCAGCGTTGAATCAGCACCAAAAACCGGAAGGTAAAACTTTTTTTTCACCTCCTTTACGTTCTTCGTCTGATAATTCTTTATTTTCTTTGCCAGAAACCGTATTCTTGACCATTTTCTAAGGCGAGAGGGACATGGCGATCTAATTAGTTTGTGACCGAAGGGTAACCTGCGGTGACAGACTAGTAGTATTGTTTATGTAACGCGTAATACATAATGTCTATTTAACGCGTTCTCATCTGTATCTGTATGTACCCGTTGTCGCATTCGTATATACTCTGGTTACAGTTTGGTATGTCCTCTGTACGGACATGCGCGATGATACATGCACGCTGTTTTTTTTCTCCGTGGTAGCTGTTTTTATCATCGATGTAAAAATTTCCGAAATCATCCCTATATTTGTTGTCTTGTGAAACAGGTCATGTGGTGCGGGGACTTAGTGATTACATTATCTCCAAGCAGATATGGTGTTCTCCAATGTTGAATAGATGTTTAACATGTTGCGACCGGGAGAGCTGTTAGACTCTGGCTTCGAATTCCTAGCTCATTTCGTTGGTGATCAGTGCCAGTGTTATAGTAAACAAGTACATACTTTGTCCTGGTAAGCTATCAGTAATATTAGGACTTCATTGTCTTTGTTGTTTATCACTATTTGTCTGTCTGTAACTGTCCATATCATCGGCATATTATATATCATGTTGTTGCAACTGACGCGGGGGAACCATGAATTCGTCAAAAAGTACTAATATATTATCTACGGTCATTTTATCTTCGGTTTATTATCTGTCTGTACCCTTTTAATTAGCCTACGGGCATGGATTTGCACATAAATACAAGAATGTAAATGCATAAATGTATTATTTGAAAAAAAAAATCGTTCGTTGGTGATCAGTGCCAGTGTTATAGTAAACAAGTACATACTTTATCCTGGTAAGATATCAGTAATGTTAGGGCTTCATTTTTGTTGTTGTTTATCACTATTTGTCTGTCTGTAACTGGCCATATCATCGGCATAATATATATCATGTTGTTGCAACTGACGTGGCGGAACCATAAATTCGTCAAAAAGTACTAGTAAGTTATCTACGGTCACTTGTTTATTATCTATCTGTACCCTTGCAAATAGCCTACGGGCATGGATTTGCACACAAATAAATGCATAAATGTATTTTTTTGGAACGAGTGAGTACATGGGCTAATACATATACGTGTGTGTGTGAGTAAGTTTGCGTGTGTGTCTACCAGTGTTTCTTCTCGTTTAATTTCGGATGTTTTATTGTTATTCTAGAAATGGGTGAGAGAAGCGGTGAGGTCGCTATGGACGATCATCCAGCTGTACACCCAGGGGAAGAGACAAGCAGCAGCGAGAAATTAGACACGGGAAGGCAGCAAAATAAGGAAGGAAACATTCCATGTGAGGAAAAGTGTGGAGTAGAATCTGACCATCCTCCCGCACAGGGTCGAACAGAGCAGAAGGACAGACTTGCGGTGAAACGTACTGTGAATAAACGCTTTGCGTGTACGGAGTGTGGCTACAGGGCAGCCAAAAAGTCTGTCCTAATCAAACACACAAGAAAACATACAGGTGAGAAACCATATAAGTGTGACCAGTGCGACTATTCTGCTGCACAGAAAGTTCACTTAGACCGACACATGACTAAGCATACCGGCGAAAAACCCTACATCTGTGGAGAGTGTGGATACTCGGCGGCTATCAGGTGTCGCCTATCGGAACATATGAGAATACATGCTGGCGAGAAACCTTACAAGTGTGACCAGTGTAACTATACTTCTGCAAAAAAATACAATTTATTCCAGCACATGACTAAACACACCGGAGAAAAATCCATAATGTGTGGGGAGTGCGGATTTCGAACGGCTGATAGGTCCAACCTATCTCGACATATGAGAACTCATACAGGCGAAAAGCCCTACAGGTGTGACCAATGTGACTATTCTACTACACGCAAAAGCACATGGCTAAACACACTGGCAACAAACCCTACATGTGTGAAGAGTGCGGATACAGGACGGCTGACAGGTCCTACTTGACCATACATGTGAAAAAACATACAGGTGAGAAACCTTATAAGTGTGACCAGTGCGACTTTTCTGCTGCACATAAAGTTTCTTTAGACCTTCACCTTACTAAACACAGCGGAGAAAAACCCTTCATGTGTGGACAGTGCGAATACAGGACTGCTCTCAGGTCTCAACTATCCGAACATATGAGAACACATACAGGTATGAAACCTTATAAATGTGACAAGTGCGACTATTCTGCTTCATGCAAAGGCAATCTAGTCAAACACATGCATAAACACACCGGCGAGAAACCCTACATGTGTGGAGAGTGTGGATTCAGGACGGCTGACAGGTCTTCCTTAACTGTACATTTGAGAAGACATACAGGTGTGAAACCTTATAAGTGTGACCAGTGCGACTATTCTGCTGCACATAAAGTTTCTTTAGACCTTCACCTTACTAAACACAGCGGAGAAAAACCCTTCATGTGTGGACAGTGCGAATACAGAACTGCTCGCATGACTAACCTAACCGCACACATGAGAAAACATACAGGTGAAAAACCTTACAAGTGTGACCAGTGCGACTATTCTGCTGCACAGAAATGCCATTTAGACCGACATGTGGCTAAACACGCCGGAGAAAAGCCATATATGTGTGAAGAGTGCGGGTACAGAACGGCTCAGAGGTCTAACCTATCCGTACATATGAGGAAACATTCGGGTGAAAAGCCCTATAAATGTGACCAGTGCGACTATTCTGCATCACACAAATATAATCTAGACAGACACATGTATAAACACACCGGCGAAAAACCCTTCATGTGTGGAGAGTGCGGATTCAGGACGGCTGACAGGTCTTACTTAACCGTACATATGAGAAAACATACAGGTGCGAAACCTTACAAGTGCAACAAGTGCGACTATTCCGCTGCACAGAAATGCCACTTAGACCAACATGTGGCTAAACACAATGGCGAATAACGCAACGTTCAGTGAGTGTAGGTACAGAACGGCTGTAATCCATGATCGTTTATGGTAAATATGACAAACCATTTACGTGTAAGCAGTGTGACTAAATACACCGAAACACAACAATACCGTGTGTAAACAGACACAGGACGAGACACACTATGCATGTGACTATAGTGTGTATATAATAATCCATATGATAATAAGTACTTAAGTATCCAGCCTCGTACAAAAATACAGTTGTAGACGTAAAACAAAAATGTGATCGGTGCGTCTATTCTGCTTCAAGTAAAAGTAGTTTACACTTACACGTGGCCGAGCCTGTAAACTACCCAACCCTACATGTGCGGTATGCCCATCTCATCACTGAGCCTTGACAGTTGCTGTTGTAAACAATGACTCAATTTGAGGACAATATTCTGTATCCAACATTGTATTTTTGCTGTAAGAAGAAGTTGATGCTCTTAGAAAACAATGCTTGATAACTTGGCAAATGTAGATATGGTACTGACCGTTATTGAGTTTGTTCTTATGTTATTTCATGTATTACTTGGAAAAGTGGTGATAATTCGTGCGTTATTGTAGCCCGATTCTTTACATCATGTGGAAAAATAAAGCTGTACTTTCAAAGCGGTCTTCTCTTGCTGGTTATGCATGGCATTCTCTCTCACAGGACACTTATCAATAACAATATTCTACATACATAAAAATATAGAAATAAGAATAAAAAAATTAATATACAGGGCGTAAGATAGCACACGTAGTGTCTATAATGGAACATATGACATAATATGGTCTGTATATACACGTGTATAACTACATTTGTATTCGTAAGGGTCGCCGGCATTCCCAGACTGGCCATAGGTTATTTTAAGCATTATAATGTCTTTAGATATAAACGTACTAGCTGTCTTTCCTTTATTAGCAGATCTCACCAGGCCATCCTAGGCAGACAAACGAAAAAGACAACAATACAAGAACACGTTTGAAAGCGTTGTTTAACAGGCTAAAACGCCAGGTTGTTGTCATACTCATAGTTTAAAACGGTGTAGGGGTGATCATGTATAGCAACCTTGTCTTTCGAACTCCACAGCGCACAAATGAAGATATCAGTACACAGTTTTTCGCCTATGGGGATTTATATTGTTAAGGACCCCAAAGTGAGGAGGTTCGACGCCTAAAAATTCATAGCAAGGTGCAGAAACATTTTAAAAGAATTTAGTATTTTGAAGTTCAGGGTACGATGTAGAAAATATCTGAAAATGAGCATGGATTTGCCAATAGTTTCCTATCCACACTGCGCACTCATTGGTTCATGCTTCATAGGTGATTAAGGTATGGGGAGTAGCCGAAGTCGCGTGGCGAAAGAAGACACTTGAAATCTCATGCCTTAAAGGGGCATTCCCCTACAGAAGTGAGTATTATTTCCCAATAGATAATGTATCAATGAATACATGATCAGCCGACCTTTTATGGAATTCCACTTGTGACGAATTACGCAACGTGTATTTGTAAAACAATATGAAACTCACTAAACCCATGCAGACCCTACCCATGTATTCCCTATACGTGTAGACACTTCCTTTATCGTGAATATTTTCGGCATAAATGAGGGGCGCTAAGCACACCAATAAGGCCAATTGTTCACAAGATATCAACGAACACATATCAAGACGTGTTCTTAGCGCCCCTGAAATTAGCTTTGTATCCTCACTTAAGTCAGGCGTTGTCAGGCACATTGTATTCAGCCGTAGGCTGAGATTGATTTAATTTAATCAGAGGGTACTTGGGGAGTTTTGTAAACTACCCGACCCTACATGTGCGGCATGCCCATATTATCACTTAACCTTAATAGTTGCTGTTGCAAACATGAGTATTGAATGACTCGATTTGAGGACAATATTCTGTATTCAACATTGTATTATTGCTGAATAAGATGTTGATCGTCATTATCATCATCATCATCATCATCATCATGGTTGATGTATTAGATGTTGATTTGATACTCTTAGATAACAATGCTAGGAAGTTGTAACTTGATAACTTACCAAACGTAGATATAGTACTGACCGTTATTGAGTTTATTCTTATGTAATTTCATGCACGTGAAAACGTGGTCATATTTCATGCATTCTTTTAACATGATTATTTACGTAATGTGGAAAAATAAATTTAAACTTTCAAAGCGGCTGCCAAGGTATTCTCTTGCTGGTTTTTCATGCCATCTCTCTCTGTGCACGTTATAAGGTCTTAAAAGTAAAAGAGAAACAAACAGTAACTTAATGCTACACTATTCCGTATCAATCGACACAAAAACTCTCCGATCCCATACCTAGTGAAACTGTTAAACAAGTGACTGAACTAGACATCTGAAGTCATGTATCTCCGCATTAAATGTCTTTTTAGCCTACCGAATGTTCTACACGCTGTATCTCAATCTTCCAATGATTTTAAGTGATCGTGTTTATCATTATGTAAAATAATATATTTGCAATGTATATAATTTTATTCAACTGTTTTAATGGTTTTAAGTTAGTGTGTACTGAAGTGTAATGTATCACACAATCCGGCCTTCAAGGCTGCGACGTTGTACAAAAAGATCATTCAGTTAATTCTTATAGTATCCAACTTGAATGTACGCCCACGAGTATGTATTTATCAACAACAATGATTGCAGCGAGAGCTATGGTCTGTATATCATCATCATCACTGTACACATATCGTCGGAGTTATACCGCCCCTTACAGAGTGACATACCCTTTCGTCTCCCGGCCAGGGTCTAAATATACACGTGTGCGATGCGTATGGTCGCCTAGGCATTCGCAGACTGCATAGATTTGCCGGCTCGTTACTTTGTAATTGACACTTTGATTTGACTCCAGCGGAGGTCATGGAAGTGCAGACGACGCACAGGAAGTGCCGGTAACAGTATCAAGGCGCAAATTTCTGCCGGCCGAAGTTCTAATAAACGTAATCCAACTTATACAGTATCAACACCGATGTATTTCTCTACCATTTACCACAGTTTCCACCCTGCTGTTGTGCACGGAAGAATAACTACGGCATTAGCAAGTACTGTGGTGCACTATTTTGACCCGAACTACTTTTGGGGACGGGGTCGCGGATAAATACTGTGTTATGAGACCTGGAAAGGTCAGTTTGCCTGGCAGCCATTGTTGTTTGTCGGAGTGTAACGTACGTGTATACGACTACTTTGCTCCAGTTTGAGACCACTTTCAAGACAATTTGACACTTCAGCGATGAATCAGCATCACAAACCGGAAGGTAAAACTTTTTTCACCTAATTTACGTTCTTCGTCTGATAATCCTTAATTTTCTTTTACCAGAAACCGTATTCTTCTAAGGCGAGAGGGCCATGACGATGTAATTAGTATGTGACCGGAGGCGGTAACATCCGGCGACAGACTACTACTTGTAGTACTAGTGTTGCTTTTGTCCACGTAGCGCGTTGGCATTTGTATCTGTATGATCCCGTTGTCGCATTCGTATGTACTTTGGTATGTCCTCTGCACATTTTTCGCGATGATGAACATTTTTCGCGGTAGCTGTTTTTATTATCGATGTAAACATTTCAGAAATCATCCCTGTATTTGATATCTAGTAGAACAGGTCATGTGGTGTGGGGGCTTAGTAATTACATTATCTTCAAGCAGATATGATGTTCTCTAATGTTGAACAACTGTTAACATTTTGCGGCCGGGAGAGGAATCCCTTAACAGCTGTTAGACTCTAGCTTCGAATTCCTAGCTCATTTCTTTGGTTATCAGTGCCAGTGTTTTAGTTAACAGGTACATACTTTGTTCTGGTAAGCTATCAGTATTATTAGGGCTTCGTTTTCTTTCCTATTGGCGTTATTTGCCTGTCTGTAACTGTCCATATCATCGGCATAAAATACATTATGTTGTTGCAACTGACGTGGCGGAACCATAAATTCGTCAAAAAGTACTAATATGTTATAATTATCTACGGCCATTTTATCTACGGTTTATTATATGTCTGTACCCTTGCAATTAGCCTACGGGCATGGATTTGCACACAAATACAAGAATGTAAATGCATAAATGTATTTTTTGGGAACGAGTGAGTACATGGGCTAATACATATAATTGTGTGTGTGAGTAAGTTTGCGTGTGTGTCTACCGGTGTTTCTTCTCGTTTAGTTTCGAATATTTTATTGTTGTTGTAGAAATTGGTGCGAGAAGCGGTGAGGTCGCTATGGACGATCGTCCAGCTATACACCCTGGGGACGAGACAAGCAGCAGTGAGACATTAGACACGGGAAGGCAGCAAAATAAGGAAGGAAACATTCCATGTGAGGAAAAGTGTGGAGTAGAATCTGACCATCCTCCCGCACGGGGTCGAACAGAGCAGAAGGACAGACTTGCGGTGAAACGCACTGTGAATAAACGCTTTGCGTGTACGGAATGTGGCTACAGGGCAGCCAAAAAGTCTGTCCTAATCAAACACACAAGAAAACATACAGGTGAGAAACCATATAAGTGTGACCAGTGTGACTATTCTGCTGCACAGAAAGTTCAATTAGACCGACACATGACTAAACATACCGGCGAAAAACCCTACATCTGTGGACAGTGTGGATACTCGGCCGCTATCAGGTGTCGCCTATTGGAACATATGAGAATACATGCTGGCGAGAAACCTTACAAGTGTGACCAGTGTAACTATACTTCTGCAAAAAAATACAATTTAGACCAACACATGACTAAGCACACCGGAGTAAAAACTCTCATGTGTGGGGAGTGCGGATTTCGAACGGCTAATAGGTCCAACCTATCTCGACATATGAGAACTCATACAGGCGAAAAGCCCTACAGGTGTGACCATTGTGACTATTCTACTACACGCAAAAGCATTTTAAACCGGCACATGGCTAAACACACCGGCAACAAACCCTACATGTGCGATGAGTGCGGATACAAGACGGCTGACAAGTCTTACTTGACCAGACACATGAGAACACATACAGGTATGAAACCATATAGGTGTAACCAGTGCGACTATTCTGCTGCACATAAAGTTTCTTTAGACCATCACCTTACTAAACACACCGGAGAAAAGATTAAGCCATTTGTGTGTGGACAGTGCGAATACAGGGCTGCTCGAAGGTCTCAACTATCCGAACATATGAGAACACATACAGGTATGAAACCTTATAAATGTGACCAGTGCGACTATTCTGCTTCATGCAAAGGTAATCTAGTCAAACACATGCATAAACACACCGGCGAAAAACCCTACATGTGTGGAGAGTGTGGATTCAGGACGGCTGACAGGTCTTACTTAACTGTACATATAAGAAAACATACAGGTCAGAAACCTTATAAATGTGACCAGTGCGACTATTCTGCTGCACATAAAGTTTCTTTAGACCTTCACTTTACTAAACACAGCGGCGAAAAACCCTTCATATGTGGACAGTGCGAATACAGGACGGCTCGCATGACTAACCTAACCGCACACATGAGAAAACATACAGGTGAAAAACCTTACAAGTGTGACCAGTGCGACTATTCGGCTGCACAGAAATGCCATTTAGACCGACATGTGGCTAAACACGCCGGAGAAAAACCACATATGTGTGAAGAGTGTGGGTACAGAACGGCTCAGAGGTCTAACCTATCCGTACATATGAGGAAACATTCAGGTGAAAAGCCCTATAAATGTGACCACTGCGACTATTCTGCTTCACACAAATGTAATCTAGACAAACACATGTACAAGCACACAGGAGAAAAACCCTACATGTGTGGAGATTGCGGATTCAGGACGGCTGACAGGTCTTACTTGACCATACATTTGAGAAAACATACAGGTGCGAAACCTTGCAAGTGTGACCAGTGCGAATATTCTGCTGCACAGAAATGCCATTTAGACCAACATGTTGCTAAACACAATGGCAAATAACCCAGCGTTTTAGGACGCATGTTTTTAGCGGAGAGAAATTCCCTCTTAGCCAGCCGAACTGATATCAAAAGTTAGATTGATGGAAGCTTGCTTGTAACTGAAGAAATTAGCAGGTAAAGTTTGGCAGCCGCGCGCTAGGTCGGAGGTACACAGTCCTGGGTTCTGAGTGGTGCGGTTGTACACTAGCAGGGAAAAAGTGCCTTTTGCCGGGATTGACTAATTGTAGCTTGTAATTGCTATTAACAACATACCTATGGATTCTAGTCATTGTTAATTTTTTCCATAATATAGAGTACCTTTGCTCAACATAGAATGAAAAATCTGCCGACATTTCATGTAGCTTCATTATGAACACGACCATATAAAACACGAATTATAACATAAAAGCAGTGTGACTACACTGCAGCACAGTTATACCATGTAAAAAGACATAGGACGAGACACACCAGGGAAATAAGAAGCACAAATAGGTCAGAAACTTAGCCTAAATATTTTGTATTCCATCATTAGGCATTCACATTCTAACTTATCTAAGGGGAAAGAAATATTGATGTATAATGATAGACTTTATGGATGTAATAACAAACGCAAGCGGATATTCTTATTGTAATTTTTAAACAAGTACTATAGTAGTTTTTAACGAATTGTAGATACCTGTACATATGTGTTAAATTTTAGGGCTGTGTTTGTCTTAGACGTCTGTTAGTAATTCAGTCCGAGTTGTATTACGGTGTTATTATTTTTTGAACAACTTGCAGTTCAGTTAACTACATATGTGTACATCTAGTTAACTGCTAGGCTGTCAAATTGAATGTTTGAATCAATAAAAAACACAATCAAACTATGAATGTAACCTGTGTGAATATACTGTACACCTGCACAGAAATGGATTCATGGTTAAACACACAGGTGTGGATACTATATGTAACCACACCGCCAATGTGACCTTGACAATCATTTGTGCTTCTACTTTAGACCAACGTATGGTCTTTGACGAAGAATGAAGTTTTTCGAAAACTGGCGCAGGGAAAGAGCTTCACTTTTGTAACTAGAAACTGTTAAGAAGCGTCTACTAAATTAGTTATCAATTGTCGACTTGTGGGATATGACAAGGTGAGGTGAGGGATATGCCACTTTCTAATTATACATATGCACATTCCATATTATAGACATTGATAGGAAATTTTGCATTAATAGACATTGTAGCAAGTAAGCAAGCAAGATATGCACCAAACGTTTGAAAAAATCATATGTAAAACAGATAGAACTTCTGTAATAAATTTAGATTCATACAAATTTTCCTGGCGGAAAATGCCTGGTTAATATCCATCACGTGACCCTAATTATGACAGGGTGAGCAGATTTTACCATTTTCCCCTGTTTGTGCCACTTTTTGCTAAACAATATGAAGTCTAACCAAAGCCACAAACCTTACCACATCCCTCCTGACACCTGTGCTCCCTGGGGACCAATCCTTGGAGTAGGGTCTCCGTGAAGTCTTTGAAACTTGTGACAATGCTTGACAACCCTTCCCGCATCACTTGAAGTGTCTTGACACCTGCTAATTTTGAACTTGAATACCCTGCCGAACATGGCAGAGCAGTGACCACCAATCATGTCTTCCCTATCCTTATAATGCATTTAATGGCAAATAGAAGCTGTCAAAAGTCACCTACCTGACGTTTCGTTCTCGAAAAACTAACATTGAGAGGGTAGCCCGGCTTCTAAAATGTCCATTCTCAACTTTTCGGAACTTTCTGACCGGTGATTTGCATCCAAACGCAACTCGGTGACCTTTGACCCCATCTGGCACTACAATGACAGCTACATAACAAACTTCTTTCTAGTGTTCCAGGCACCCAAAACAGGCTTAAAAGTCTGTTTTTTTCGACATAATAAAAAACCTACAACCCTTACCTGTAGAATACAGCTCCAAGATGCCAACATTTCCAAAGAAAAACACATCTTCTGATACTTTTAAAAATCAATCCTGAGGGGACTCACCGGGGACCTTCTGCGCAGCCGTCAATTAGGGGTCATTGCCCTTGTAGGGGCCCGAACTTGAGAATTGACAAGTTTCAATCATTTCGCATGATGCGAGTAAGAGTTTTCAAACATTATCCCAAGTTTCAAAGCTTTCTGACCAAGAATGCTCCCAGGGGAATGGATCTCATGGCAGGTGTCAGAGGACTTTCCTCAAGGCTTTGGCAGTGGTTTGAGGCATTTGATAGGCTCCATAGCATTAACCAAAAAGTGACACAAACTGAAGAAAAAGTTAAAAGCTGATCTTTCTAGCATAAGGAAAGTATTCTCCCACCATTTACACACCTAAAGTTGTATTGAAAAGCTGCCAGGTTAGACTTTGAAGCATTTTATGAGAGTGCATATTACATTATCAATAAAAGGTACAGAAAGTAAGAAATCAGGCCCAAAACCACTAAAATGGCAGAATTTCTCAAGAAATTTCAGTCAGTTGAGTCAGGTAAAGCCTTTCTTTTGCCCATATAACCAATTTTTGGGAACATATTGGCCCCCAATGATATATAAGCCCCAAAGGACACACCTACCCCCCCCCTCATTCTATGCACTCTCATCATCTGCTCCAAAGTGTGGTCTAACAGCATTTAGATACAAATTTTGGTGTCTAAACTGATGGAGAGTAGTCCCCTTATGACAGGGTGAGCAGATTTTACCATTTTCCCCTGTTTGTGCCACTTTTTGCTAAACAATATGAAGTCTAACCAAAGCCACAAACCTTACCACATCCCTCCTGACACCTGTGCTCCCTGGGGACCAATCCTTGGAGTAGGGTCTCCGTGAAGTCTTTAAAACTTGTGACAATGCTTGACAACCCTTCCCGCATCACTTGAAGTGTCTTGACACCTGCTAATTTTGAACTTGACTACCCTGCCGAACATGGCAGGGGCCCGAACTTGAGAATTGACAAGTTTCAATCATTTCGCATGATGCGAGTAAGAGTTTTCAAACATTATCCCAAGTTTCAAAGCTTTCTGACCAAGAATGCTCCCAGGGGAATGGATCTCATGGCAGGTGTCAGAGGACTTTCCTCAAGGCTTTGGCAGTGGTTTGAGGCATTTGATAGGCTCCATAGCATTAACCAAAAAGTGACACAAACTGAAGAAAAAGTTAAAAGCTGATCTTTCTAGCATAAGGAAAGTATTCTCCCACCATTTACACACCTAAAGTTGTATTGAAAAGCTGCCAGGTTAGACTTTGAATTATGAGAGTGCATATGCATATTACATTATCAATAAAAGGTACAGAAAGTAAGAAATCAGGCCCAAAACCACTAATATGGCAGAATTTCTCAAGAAATTTCAGTCAGTTGAGTCAGGTAAAGCCTTTCTTTTGCCCATATAACCAATTTTTGGGAACATATTGGCCCCCAATGATATATAAGCCCCAAAGGACACACCTACCCCCCCCCCCTCATTCTATGCACTCTCATCATCTGCTCCAAAGTGTGGTCTAACAGCATTTAGATACAAATTTTGGTGTCTAAACTGATGGAGAGTAGTCCCCTTATGACAGGGTGAGCAGATTTTACCATTTTCCCCTGTTTGTGCCACTTTTTGCTAAACAATATGAAGTCTAACCAAAGCCACAAACCTTACCACATCCCTCCTGACACCTGTGCTCCCTGGGGACCAATCCTTGGAGTAGGGTCTCCGTGAAGTCTTTAAAACTTGTGACAATGCTTGACAACCCTTCCCGCATCACTTGAAGTGTCTTGACACCTGCTAATTTTGAACTTGACTACCCTGCCGAACATGGCAGGGGCCCGAACTTGAGAATTGACAAGTTTCAATCATTTCGCATGATGCGAGTAAGAGTTTTCAAACATTATCCCAAGTTTCAAAGCTTTCTGACCAAGAATGCTCCCAGGGGAATGGATCTCATGGCAGGTGTCAGAGGACTTTCCTCAAGGCTTTGGCAGTGGTTTGAGGCATTTGATAGGCTCCATAGCATTAACCAAAAAGTGACACAAACTGAAGAAAAAGTTAAAAGTTGATCTTTCTAGCATAAGGAAAGTATTCTCCCACCATTTACACACCTAAAGTTGTATTGAAAAGCTGCCAGGTTAGACTTTGAAGCATTTTATGAGAGCGCATATTACATTATCAATAAAAGGTACAGAAAGTAAGAAATCAGGCCCAAAACCACTAATATGGCAGAATTTCTCAAGAAATTTCAGTCAGTTGAGTCAGGTAAAGCCTTTCTTTTGCCCATATAACCAATTTTTGGGAACATATTGGCCCCCAAGAATATATAAGCCCCAAAGGACACACCTACCCCCCCCCCCCTCATTCTATGCACTCTCATCATCTGCTCCAAAGTGTGGTCTAACAGCATTTAGATACAAATTTTGGTGTCTAAACTGATGGAGAGTAGTCCCCTTATGACAGGGTGAGCAGATTTTACCATTTTCCCCTGTTTGTGCCACTTTTTGCTAAACAATATGAAGTCTAACCAAAGCCACAAACCTTACCACACCCCTCCTGACACCTGTGCTCCCTGGGGACCAATCCTTGGAGTAGGGTCTCCGTGAAGTCTTTGAAACTTGTGACAATGCTTGACAACCCTTCCCGCATCACTTGAAGTGTCTTGACACCTGCTAATTTTGAACTTGAATACCCTGCCGAACATGGCAGAGCAGTGACCACCAATCATGTCTTCCCTATCCTTATAATGCATTTAATGGCAAATGGAAGCTGTCAAAAGTCACCTACCTGACGTTTCGTTCTCGAAAAACTAACATTGAGAGGGTAGCCCGGCTTCTAAAATGTCCATTCTCAACTTTTCGGAACTTTCTGACCGGTGATTTGCATCCAAACGCAACTCGGTGACCTTTGACCCCATCTGGCACTACAATGACATTCGAAGATCGGCGATAGTGAAGTGTTC
>NC_049986.1:21091887-21119920 GCF_000003815.2 Branchiostoma floridae | reverse complement strand
ACCTGTAGAATACAGCTCCAAGATGCCAACATTTCCAAAGAAAAACACATCTTCTGATACTTTTAAAAATCAATCCTGAGGGGACTCACCGGGGACCTTCTGCGCAGCCGTTAATTAGGGGTCATTGCCCTTGTAGGGGCCCGAACTTGAGAATTGACAAGTTTCAATCATTTCGCATGATGCGAGTAAGAGTTTTCAAACATTATCCCAAGTTTCAAAGCTTTCTGACCAAGAATGCTCCCAGGGGAATGGATCTCATGGCAGGTGTCAGAGGACTTTCCTCAAGGCTTTGGCAGTGGTTTGAGGCATTTGATAGGCTCCATAGCATTAACCAAAAAGTGACACAAACTGAAGAAAAAGTTAAAAGCTGATCTTTCTAGCATAAGGAAAGTATTCTCCCACCATTTACACACCTAAAGTTGTATTGAAAAGCTGCCAGGTTAGACTTTGAAGCATTTTATGAGAGCGCATATTACATTATCAATAAAAGGTACAGAAAGTAAGAAATCAGGCCCAAAACCACTAATATGGCAGAATTTCTCAAGAAATTTCAGTCAGTTGAGTCAGGTAAAGCCTTTCTTTTGCCCATATAACCAATTTTTGGGAACATATTGGCCCCCAAGGATATATAAGCCCCAAAGGACACACCTACCCCCCCCCCCTCATTCTATGCACTCTCATCATCTGCTCCAAAGTGTGGTCTAACAGCATTTAGATACAAATTTTGGTGTCTAAACTGATGGAGAGTAGTCCCCTTATGACAGGGTGAGCAGATTTTACCATTTTCCCCTGTTTGTGCCACTTTTTGCTAAACAATATGAAGTCTAACCAAAGCCACAAACCTTACCACATCCCTCCTGACACCTGTGCTCCCTGGGGACCAATCCTTGGAGTAGGGTCTCCGTGAAGTCTTTGAAACTTGTGACAATGCTTGACAACCCTTCCCGCATCACTTGAAGTGTCTTGACACCTGCTAATTTTGAACTTGAATACCCTGCCGAACATGGCAGAGCAGTGACCACCAATCATGTCTTCAATCATTTCGCATGATGCGAGTAAGAGTTTTCAAACATTATCCCAAGTTTCAAAGCTTTCTGACCAAGAATGCTCCCAGGGGAATGGATCTCATGGCAGGTGTCAGAGGACTTTCCTCAAGGCTTTGGCAGTGGTTTGAGGCATTTGATAGGCTCCATAGCATTAACCAAAAAGTGACACAAACTGAAGAAAAAGTTAAAAGTTGATCTTTCTAGCATAAGGAAAGTATTCTCCCACCATTTACACACCTAAAGTTGTATTGAAAAGCTGCCAGGTTAGACTTTGAAGCATTTTATGAGAGTGCATATGCATATTACATTATCAATAAAAGGTACAGAAAGTAAGAAATCAGGCCCAAAACCACTAATATGGCAGAATTTCTCAAGAAATTTCAGTCAGTTGAGTCAGGTAAAGCCTTTCTTTTGCCCATATAACCAATTTTTGGGAACATATTGGCCCCCAATGATATATAAGCTAAGCCCCAAAGGACACACCTACCCCCCCCCCCCCTCATTCTATGCACTCTCATCATCTGCTCCAAAGTGTGGTCTAACAGCATTTAGATACAAATTTTGGTGTCTAAACTGATGGAGAGTAGTCCCCTTATGACAGGGTGAGCAGATTTTACCATTTTCCCCTGTTTGTGCCACTTTTTGCTAAACAATATGAAGTCTAACCAAAGCCACAAACCTTACCACATCCCTCCTGACACCTGTGCTCCCTGGGGACCAATCCTTGGAGTAGGGTCTCCGTGAAGTCTTTAAAACTTGTGACAATGCTTGACAACCCTTCCCGCATCACTTGAAGTGTCTTGACACCTGCTAATTTTGAACTTGACTACCCTGCCGAACATGGCAGGGGCCCGAACTTGAGAATTGACAAGTTTGATAGGCTCCATAGCGACAAGCTAATTTGTTTTTCTTCTTCTTCTTCTTCTTCTTCATGTGCACGTCCAACTTCATAAAGCTGAAGACTCCCGATGCAGACAAGGGTCGTTTGGTTTGGTGGTGGTCGCTTTTTACTTCTGAGCTTTGTGTTTGTGTGAATTTGTGGGTGGTAAGAGATGGGGAGCCTAGCTCCTCAAGGGCAAGGGCGCTAATCCCTGTCCGCCTCCCTGTATCTTTGTATGATGTGATGAGTGTTCGCACCATAATTACGTTACAGGATGTGTGACCTATGATCACTTGTTTATTTTTGGTAACGAATGACTACTTACATGGTTTATTGTTATTATCATTATCATGCCACATTTTCATAACTCTTTACATTTAACAATTCTATGAATAATCTTTGTTCATTTGCAAGTTTTGTTTTTACTAAATTGTAATTCAAGGTTTGTTTGAAGTTTTTGTTGCCTACATGAAAATGCAGGTTTAGTTTTCAGTACGACTATACCATGATCCCTTGGTAAATGATACTTTCATTTCATATGGATTAATTTTGGATTATTTATTGTTGTTCTTAGCTTTGGACAAGAAAAGCAGCGAGGCTGTCATGAACGATCTGTCAATTGTACATGCTGGGGTCGAGACAAGCATCAGCGAGGCATCAGGCACCGGAAGGTAGCTGAACAACAAAGGGGGCATTCCATGTGAGGAAAAGTGCGGAGTAGAATCTGACCAACCTCCCGCACAGGGTCGAACAGAGCATACATCCAGACTTGCCTCTAAACGTACTGTGGATAAACGCTTTGCTTGTACGGTATGTGGCTATAGGGCTTATTCAGTCACGTGATCCTCCCCCTAGCAACGAGCGAAGTCAGCCATTTTGGTGTACCACAGTCAGCCCGCCTGCAGTGGGGCCCTATGCAACTCGCCGTAGAAATTGTAAATATTTCCCAAGCAATGCACGATTTCCGTTCAAAAACGTTTAGTTTCACAATCACAGTGCTTTGTCTTGGCGTGGGATGTTGGTTCTGCACTGGTAAAGCGCACACAGATTGGGTAACAGTAAGATTTGCTTCGGGATTCTCTAGCCGTGCGGGAATGAAAATACGAAGGGGAATTCCGAAAACAAACAGCGGAGTCCATAAACGACAGCAGGAGCATGTCCCCTAGTTTTTTGATGAATTTCCATGAAAAAACAACAACAAGAGTACAAGATGCTGACTGTGTGTGAACAAAAACCGCGGCACAGGATACTATCCTGTGGTCGTCCGACTTCTGAATGTCGAACTTTCCCGATCACTACGTAACGTTACCTCTATCAACTAAATCTCATCCTACACTCCAGTATTTGTCCAGATACTACGTTGTCGCAAGGACTTTTCATCAAGTTGTTGTATTAAAGCCTGGTACGTTTTTAACTGAGTGTGCAGAAAGTCGTTCACAGAACAAAATAACAAAGACAAGATCGATGGACTCCGCTGTCACCCTGTCACTGTTGCCGTGTTCGTAAAGTAGACTGGATCTCCGAAAACTTTCCCTCACTGATGAAATATGGATAATTTCTATCCGATTTTTGTAGCGAAAATATGACTTGAGGTTGGAAGCTCTTTGCATAGTCAAACAGCGTGCAAACGACTTCACTTTCCTCTGAGTTAGAGACCTTCAGACACCGAGAATCTTCGCCGGGACTGGTGGTACACCAAAATGGCGGCGCACGGAGGGAAGGGATGATGACGTCACGTGAATAAGCCATATAGGGCAGCCTCAAGGGCTGACCTAATAAAACACACAACAAAACATACCGGTTGGAAACCCTATAAATGTGACCAGTGCGACTTTTCTGCTGCACAGAAAGGTTCTTTCAACCAGCACATGGCTAAACACAACGGAGAAAACCCCTTCATGTGTGGAGAGTGCGGATACAGGACGGCTTCCAGGTTTAGTCTATCCGAACATGTGAGCACTAGCAGACATACACACGAGAAACTCTACAAGTGTGACCAGTTCGATTATGCATCTGCAAAAAAATACAATTTAGACCAACACATGACTAAATACACAGGAGAAAAGCCCTTCATGTGTGGGGAGTGTGGATTTCGAACGGCTGATAGGTCCAACCTATCTCGACATATGAGAACTCATACAGGCGAAAAGCCCTACAGGTGTGACCAATGTGACTATTCTACTACACGCAAAAGCATTTTAAACCGACACATAGCTAAACACACTGGCAACAAACCCTACATGTGTGAAGAGTGCGGATACAGGACGGCTGACAGGTCTTACTTGACCATACATGTGAAAAAACATACAGGTGAGAAACCTTATAAGTGTGACCAGTGCGACTATTCTGCTGCACATAAAGTTTCTTTAGACCTTCACTTTACTAAACACAGCGGAGAAAAACCCTTCATGTGTGGACAGTGCGAATACAGGACGGCTCGCATGACTAACCTAACCGCACACATGAGAAAACATACAGGTGAAAAACCTTACAAGTGTGACCAGTGCGACTATTCTGCTGCACAGAAATGCCATTTAGACCGACATGTGGCTAAACACGCCGGAGAAAAGCCATATATGTGTGAAGTGTGTGGGTACAGAACGGCTCAGAGGTCTAACCTATCCGTACATATGAGGAAACGTTCGGGTGAAAAGCCCTATAAATGTGACCAGTGCGACTATTCTGCATCACACAAATGTAATCTAGACAAACACATGTATAAACACACCGGCGAAAAACCCTTCATGTGTGGAGAGTGCGGATTCAGGGCGGCTGACAGGTCTTACTTAACCGTACACAACATACAGGTGCGAAACCTTTCAAGTGTGACCAGTGCGACTATTCCGCTGCACAGAAATGCCACTTAGACCAACATGTGGCTAAACACAATTGCGAATAACGCAACGTTCAGTGAGTGTAGGTACAGAACGGTTGTAATCCATGATCGTTTATGGTAAATATGACAAACCATTTACGTGTAAGCAGTGTGACTAAATACACCGAAACACAATAATACCGTGTGTAAACAGACACAGGACGAGACACACTATGCATGTGACTATAGTGTGTATATAATAATCCATATGATAATAAGTACTTAAGTATCCAGCCTCGTACAAAAATACAGTTGTAGACGTAAAACAAAAATGTGATCGGTGCGTCTATTCTGCTTCAAGTAAAAGTAGTTTACACTTACACGTGGCCGAGCCTGTCAACTATCCAACCCTACATGTGCGGTATGCCCATCTCATCACTGAGCCTTGACAGTTGCTGTTGTAAACAATGACTCAATTTGAGGACAATATTCTGTATCCAACATTGTATTTTTGCTGTAAGAAGAAGTTGATGCTCTTAGAAAACAATGCTTGATAACTTGGCAAACGTAGATATAGTACTGACCGTTATTGAGTTTGTTCTTATGTTATTTCATGTATTACTTGGAAAAGTGGTGATAATTCGTGCGTTATTGTAGCCCGATTCTTTACATCATGTGGAAAAATAAAGCTGTACTTTCAAAGCGGTCTTCTCTTGCTGGTTATTCATGGAATTCTCTCTCTCACAGGACACTTATCAATAACAATATTCTACATACATAAAAATATAGAAATAAGAATAAAAAATTAATTAACAGGGCGTAAGATAGCACACGTAGTGTCTATATTGGAACATATGACATAATATGGTCTGTATATACACGTGTATAACTACATTTGTATTCGTAAGGGTCGCCGGCATTCCCAGACTGGCCATAGGTTATTTTAAGCATTATAATGTCTTTAGATATAAACGTACTAGCTGTCTTTCCTTTATTAGCAGATCTCACCAGGCCATCTCAGGCAGATGGATAAACGAAAAAGACAACAATACAAGAAAACATTTGAAAGCGTTGTTTAGCAGGCTAAAACGCCAGGTTGTTGTCATACTCACAGTTTAAAACGGTGTAGGGGTGATCATGTATATCAACCTTGACCTTCGAACTCCACAGCGCACAAATGAAGATATCAGTACACAGTATTTCGCCATGGGGATTTATATGGTTAAGGACCCCAACGTGTGGAGGTTCGACGCCTCAAAATTCATAGCAAGGTGCAGAAACTATTTACAAGAATTTAGTTTAGGTAGGTAGTATGTTGGAGTTCAGGGTACAATGTACAAAATATCTGATATTAGTATAGATTTGCCAGCTCGTTTCTTTGTAATATACACTTTGATTTGACCCCCAGCGGAGGTCATGGAACTGCAGACGACGCTCAGGAAGTACCGGTAACAGTATCAAGGATCTATCAAGGCGCAAATTCCCGCCAGCCGAAGAAGCAACGTGATCCAACTTATACAGTATCAACACCAATGTATTCCTCTACCATTTACCACCGATTCCACCTCGCTCTTGTGCACGGAAGAATAAGTACGGCCTTTGCCAGCAGTACTGTGGTGCACTATTTTTACCCAAACTACTTTTGGGGACGGGGTCGCGGATGAATATTGTGTTATGAGACCTGGAAAGGTCAGTTTGCCTTGCAGCCATTGTTGTTTGTCGAAGTGTAACGTACGTGTATACGACTACTTTGCTCCAGTTTGAGACCATTTTCAAGACAATTTGACACTTCAGCGATGAATCAGCATCACAAACCGGAAGGTAAAACTTTTTTTCACCTAATTTACGTTCTTCGTCTGACAATTCTTTATTTTCTTTACCAGAAACCGTATTCTTGACCATTTTTCTAAGGCGAGAGGGACATGGCGATCTAATTAATTTGTGACCGGAGGGTAACCTGCGGTGACAGACTACTAGTATTGTTTATGTAACGCGTAATACATAATGTCTATGTAACGCGTTCGCATCTGTATCTGTATGTTCCCGTTGTCGCATTCGTATGTACTTTGGTTACAATTTGGTATGTCCTCTGCAGGGACCTGCGCGATGATGCATGCACGCTGTTTTTTTGTCCGCGGTAGCTTTTTCTATTATCGATGTAAAAATTTCAGAAATCACCCCTATATTTTTAATCTAGTAGAACAGGTCATGTGGTCATTAGTAATTAGATTATCTCCAAGCAGATATGATGTTCTCTAATGTTGAACAACTTTTAACATTTTGCAGCCGGGAGAGGAATCCCTTAACAGCTGTTAGACTCTGGCTTCGAATTCCTAGCACATTTCTTTGGTGATCAGTGCCAGTGTTTTAGTAAACAAGTACATACTTTGTTCTGGTAAGCTATCAGTAATATTAGGGCTTCGTTTTCTTTCCTATTGGCGTTATTTGTCTGTCTGTAACTGTCCATATCATCGGCATAAAATACATTATGTTGTTGCAACTGACGTGGCGGAATCATAAATTCGTCAAAAAGTACTAGTAAGTTATCCACGGTCACTTGTTTATTATTTGTCTGTACCCTTGCAAAAAGCCCACGGGCATGGATTTGCACACAAATAAATGCATACATGTATTTTTTGGGAACGATTGACTACATGGGCTAATGCATATAATTGTGTGTGTGAGTACGTTTGCGTTTGTGTCTACCAGTGTTTCTTCTCGTTTAATTTCAGATGTTTTATCGTTGTTTTAGAAATGGGTGAGAGAAGCGGTGATGTCGCTATGGACGATCGTCCAGCTGTACACCCAGAGGACGAGACAATCAGCAGTGAGAAATTAGACACGGAAAGGCAGCAGAACGAGGAAGGAAACATTCCATGTGAGGAAAAGTGTGGAGTAGAATCTGACCATCCTCCCGCACAGGGTCGGACAGAGCAGAAGGACAGACCTGAGGTGAAACGCACTGTGAATAAACGCTTTGCGTGTACGGAGTGTGGCTATAGGGCAGCCAAAAAGTCTGTCCTAATCAAACACACAAGAAAACATACAGGTGAGAAACCATATAAGTGTGACCAGTGCGACTATTCTGCTGCACAGAAAGTTCATTTAGACCGACACGTGACTAAACACAAAGGAGAAAAACCCTTCATGTGTGGGGAGTGCGGGTACAGAACGACTGACAGGTTAAGCCTATCCGAACATATGAGCAGACATACAGGTGAGAAACCCTACAAATGCGACCAGTGTGACTATTCAGCAATACGGAAAGTTTATTAGGCCGACATATGATAAACACACTGGGGAAAAACCCTACATGTGTGGGGAGTGCGGATACACGGCCGCTGCCAGGTCTAGCCTATCCAAACATTTGAGAAGACATACGGGCGTCAAACCCTACAAGTGCGACCAATGCGACTATTCTGCTGGACACAAAGGTAATTTAAGCCGACACATGGCTCAACACACTGGCGAAAAACCCTACATGTGTGGAGAGTGCGGATACAGGACGGCTGACAGGTCCAACCTATCTCTACATATGAGAACTAAACACGCCGGAGAAAAGCCATTTGTGTGTGGACAGTGCGAATACAGAACTGCTAACAGGTCTCACCTATCCGAACATATGAGGAGACATTCAGGTGAAAAGCCCTATAAATGTGACCAGTGCGACTATTCTGCTTCACACAAAGGTAATCTAGACAAACACAAGGCTAAACACACCGGCGAAAAACCCTTCATGTGTGGAGAGTGCGGATACAGGACGGCTGACAGGTCTCACTTGACCGTACACATGAGAAAACATACAGGTGAAAAGCCCTATAAATGTGACCAGTGTGACTATTCTGCTGCACAGAAATGCAATTTAGACCAACATGTAGCTAAACACAATGGCGGAATAACCCAACGTTCAGGGAGTGTGGATATATGGACGGCTGGCAGGTATTCCATATCCTTAGATATGACAGACAATTTACAATAGCACAGTGATACATTGTAAATAGACACAGGATGGGACACACCATGGAAACTATGAATGTGATCAGTGTGAATATACCCCTGCACATAAATCGATACATGGCTAAACACACAAGTGTAGATACGATCATATTACGATGTGTGACCATACCGCCACTGTGACCTTAACAATTTTGTGCGTATCTACTTTAGACCAACATATGGTCCTTTGACAAAGAATTGAGTTTTTTGAAAACTGACGCTTCACTTTTTTTAACTAGGAACTGTAAAGAAGGGTCTAGTAAATTAGTTATCATTGTCGATTTGTGGGATATGCATTTTTTTATTTATACATATGTATATTCCATAGCATAGACATTGATAGGTCATTCTGCATAAATAGATACAGTGGAAGCCAGTTAATTGCACATCGGATTAACGCGCACTTCTGTTAACTGCACGGAATCCCACAATCCCAAACCGGTGCGGTCCAGCTAGATTACTTCGCATTATTGCACCAGTCGGATAATTACACCAAATTCACTGGCAAATAGGCCGTGCAATTATGCGGATTCTACTGTTTTGTATTGTGTATGTATTGATATAACGCTCTCTTGTCGTTTCTTCTCACTGACATTTATTAATACATTGCATCAAATGTTTTTGATCAATTCAATGCATGGTTATCATATTATGACAATTTACAACACATTGAATAATAAAACCAACTGTAATATTTAAAACAGATGTTACTGCTGTAATAGACTGATGGAAAACTGCTGTAATAGACTGATGATTCTTCTGGTGGAAAATGCCTGGTTATTATTTATCACCCAAATATTGATAAAACGCTCTCTTGTTGTTTCTTCTCACTCAAACTTTTTAAATATACAGTAGAATCTGCTTAATTGCACGGCCTATTTGCCAGTAAATTTGGTGCAATTATCCGGCTGGTGATTTGGGATTCTGGGATTCCGTGCAATGTGCGTTAATCCGATGTGCAATTAACTGGCTTCCACTGTATTGAGTCAAACTTTTTTTCAATCAATTTAATGCATTGTTATAACAGTATGACGATAAACTGATAAACTGTTCTCTTAAACTCACAAAGTTTCTTGCAAGACCTTTTCTTGCTGGCTATGTATGTTATTACGATAAATACAGTGAATAGATAATAGTACTAGTATACAATATGAGTGTGCGTTTACGGGTAAGTACATTCAACCGCCCAATGAATTAATAATTCAATTACTCAATTAGTCGATCATTTCTGAAAATTCCACTAATCAGAGTCTGTTGAGAATAAATAGGAAATGTGTCTGGCTGGTTGATTGTTAAAATTTCAGAACGACTTAGAGTCCATTCCAAGTCACCATGGGGTTTTTTAGGAGATATTTGTAATAAGTCTGAATTATTTTATTTGAATAAAAGAATATCTAAGCCACAATAATTAAATTCTTTTCAAAAAATTGACTAAGGAAATACTCATCTATTTGAATTCCTTTGAATATTTTAGAAACATTTTGAAAGTAAATGTACAAAAATATCTTTATTTAGAATAATTGTGAAACCTCTGTGTGATTCTTTCATAATTACAAATATTTACAAATATTTGTAAACTTTGCCAAATGGTAAAATTAGTTTATTGTCCCCATAAAAAGTGAGCCCTATTGTTGCCTCTGTATATTTTTAGATTTCACTACTGGGCACTGCAAGATCCTTTGTGGTGGGCCATTGTTGCATGACACCCAACCATACTTTGTAAGGATGTGTTAATTGCTATCTTCCTGGCCCACTGACCCATTTACAAAATGTTATAAAAAATGCTAGAAAATGGTAAACAGTGGTAGAATGCTGTTATCATTATTTAGAAACCGTCAGAAGTATCCAAATTCACATCATGATTATTTCCAAAGTTTTACAGGACCGGGGAAGTATTTATAAAGTTGAAACGATGTTAACAAGAGTCTGAAAACTCAAACCTGCTTGAAATATTTTGTTTTGTGATGGTGCGTATGGTGTGTTGTGGGGGTTGATATGGTTTGACGTTTGGCAAAATTATTCCATCATTGTTCTTAAGTTATATATCTACCTATGGTAAACAGTGAGATCCAAAACTACACCTTTCTGGTGTCCTCACCATTTCATTTTTATTTCCTATTGTTACACCTGCATCTGGCACATACATTGTATCTCAATGTGTATATAATGGTTCACACCATACAGAGGTGACAGCGATGGTCACAGTTGCTCTTTTTTGCTCCTTGGAAGATTTTGACCAGAATGCCCCAGCAGTTCTAGAGCAAGCTGCTAGAGGGCCCAAACATACAACACTTCTTCCTTACACCACAAGCTATGTGCCACCAAAAATCAAGACCATAGCATATCCATGTCAAAAGATACAAAAATCCAAGTTCTGTTGCAGTACCAAGGTCACACACCAGGGGATCCAAAATTGACTTTGACCTTCGTCTTCCAAACACCTACCCAAATACCAAATATCATTACAATCCATCAACAGGTTCTAAAGTTATGCTGACCACAAATATGTGGAAACACAAACAGACACACACACAGACACACCAAAAACTATACCTCCATTTTTCATGGAGTTATGGAGGTAAATCACACGTTCTGTTCTGGAGATATAGCACTGGAAACGACCCTTCCACACACTCCCATGCTACTGAAAACTCAAAACACGTTACAGCTGCTAGCTGTCCCCAAGGTGGTTGAGACAGAGGGAATGAGGCCAGATCACTCCATATCAGGAAAAGGGGTGTAAATATTTTTTAAAAAACGAACCACAAAACAACAGCAAACTTCTAATCTACTTAATAGCACAATAGGTCACACACTCTATCCCCATAGCAAAGGAAATCGCAATCCATCCAGAGGTTCTAGAGATATCGGTCCGGAATCACAAAGATCCCTACCAGAAACAGTACATGCTTTTTTCAAGCATGTAAAAATATTTGTGAAGTATCAAATGTCCTAGACATATAATGACAAAACTTTAAAATTAATTCTGAACAATGGCAACAAACATCCGCATGGTGACTTGGAATATACAATAGTTAGTAATTCCGGACTGGTATGCCATCGATGTTGGGTAGGGGACTGTTACACTTGCACAGCTTTACTAGAGACCCATGGCGCCTGACGAGTACTTATATATAAGCTTGTCCTCGCTATAAAACTATCTGATACCATATAGGTATGCTACGATATGGTATCATGCCGAAAGAGCGTGTTACTGTCGGTATTACTGGAATACCCTGCAGTGGAACAGTGTCGTGGTAAGTTTGAATCTGCCGCCTTTAGTTTTAGATTAGCATAAGTTACTTCCCGCCACTAGTACCCCACTAGCCTGGTTACCAAACCCCAGCCCGATCTCAAATATCTATCGTGCAGGGGTCTGGCCGGATGGGATAGGCCGGCTTCTCAATTTTACCCCTTGTAGTGGGCAAAAAACTCCACCAGTAGAACAGCAGCAGGATCAGCAGGAGGAAATGCACCCCTACCATGATTGGTTAAAGACTCCCAACTGTATTTTTTGAATCCATAACAGTGGCCACTAAGTACCTCTCGGTCACGGGCCGAACACAATACCACTGTACTACGCGGTCCCAAGACCTCACGAACAAGAGCTCACCTTGGAGTATATACAAGAACTGAGGAGTACCACAGGAACTCAACCCCAGGAGTAAATTCACCCATCAAGAAAGAAGCAAGAATTCACTGAGGACACAACTAAGGACTCACTCAAGAAGATTCAGAGAAAGGGACAAAACCAGAACTTTCCAGTTTAGTTTGGCGGCCTTTTGTACAACTACTAACACTGCTTAATTAAACTATCAAAACGAATAAGTCAGCGAGTGCGTATCCTCCCACTCAAGACTTCTCAGCAAAGACAAGGTGAGTTCAGTTAAAACATTTTCTAGACCCCGACCTGGCTGAAGCGCTGAGAGTCAAGGCACTAACAGTCGTCCTTCCATACAGATTGACCTAAATAACTGCTCATCATCGATGGAGGTCTCAATCAGATACGATCCCTTTGATGAGCAAGACAGTACTATCGGTAACTTTTAGTTGTGTTTTATTAATTAATTATTATCAAATCATCTGTTCTAATCAAACATGTCAAAATTTTATAGAAGTATCTAAACCTCCATCCTGAAAATGCCTTCCTTACACCTGTGGGATAATCAGGTGTATCAACTTTTACCCTCGACCTCACCAGCACAGGAATGCAGAAAGGTGAGTTTGCCCCTCCGCCATTTTTTCACGACAACTTTGCTCCAGTTTGAGGCCAGTTTCAAGACAATTCGACATTTCAACGCTATATCAGCACCACAAACCTGAAGGTAAAATATTTGCCAACCTCTTGTCCGTTCTTCGTCTGATATATATATATATATATATATATATATATATATATATATATATATATATATATATATATTTATTCTTTACCAGAACTAGAAGTCGTATTTTTACTAAAGGGGGAGGGGGGCATTATTATGTAAGCTAATTTTGGAAACAAGTTGTGACTACAAGGATTAACAATGCTCCGGTTTCATAACTTTTTACATTTCAAAATTCATTTAATGACTCAATTGGCAGCACGAACTGAACGACACCGGGCAACCTGTTAGTCTTCTGTACTGAAATTCCCAAGGGAGACACGAATGAACCCCTGGTGTAGATTTTACTCGTAGCCACGGAAGGCAGACTGTTATGAAAACACAATGATGTATTTAAATCGATAACCCGTTGGTTTGTAAGTTTTTTTGTAAGCTTTTGAAATGCCCCATGTTTCAGAATGTCCAATATTTCGCCACTACTGACAATGTATGGCAAATTCGGGTGTAATACATGTACAGGACATCAAAACTAATATCTACGTAGTTGCATACACATAACAATGGCGAAGGGTTCTATGTAGCAAATGGCTAATCTCAATCCATGGGGAGGGGTTTTCGTTAAACTGTCATTCCAGGCGTGTGCTAACTCTTAAAACTATGAGTATATATATATATATATATATATATATATATATATATATATATATATATATATGTGTGTGTGTGTGTGTGTGTGTGTGTGTGTGTGTGCGTGTGTGACTGACTTGTGTGTATCGCGCGTGTGTGTGTGTGTGTGTGTGACTGACTGACTGACTGACTGACTTGTGTACCGTGTGTTTGTGTGACTGACTGACTTGTGTACCGTGTGTGTGTGTGACTGACTGACTTGTGTGTACCGGCAAGACAGGTATGATAGCATGTGTGTGTTTCCTACCTTTTAATTTCGGATGTTTTATTGTTATTTTAGAAATGGGTGAGAGAAGCGGTGAGTACGCTATGGACGATCATCCAGCTGTACACCCTGCGGACGAGACAACCAGCAGCGAGAAATTATACACAGAAAGGCAGCAAACTGGGGAAGGAAACATTCCATGTGAGGAAAAGTGTGGAGTAGAATCTGACCATCCTCCCGCACAGGGACGAACAGAGCAGACGGACAGGCTTGCGGTGAAACGCACTGTGAATAAACGCTTTGCGTGTACGGAGTGTGGCTATAGGGCAGCCAAAAAGTCTGTCCTAATCAAACACACAAGAAAACATACAGGTGAGAAACCATATAAGTGAGAGCAGTGTGACTATTCTGCTGCACAGAAAGTTCATTTAGACCGACACATGACTAAACATACCGGCGAAAAACCCTACATCTGTGGAGAGTGTGGATACTCGGCGGCTATCAGGTGTCGCCTATCGGAACATATGAAAATACATGCTGGCGAGAAACCTTACAAGTGTGACCAGTGTAAATATACCTCTGCAACAAAATACAATTTAGACCAACACATGACTAAACACACCGGAGTAAAAACTCTCATGTGTGGGGAGTGCGGATTTCGAACGGCTAATAGGTCCAATCTATCTCGACATATAAGAACTCATACGGGCGAGAAACCCTACAAATGTGACCAATGCGACTATTCTACTACATACAGAAGCGCTTTAGACCGACACATGGCTAAACACACCGGAGAAAAACCCTACATATGTGATGAGTGCGGATACAGGACTGCTAGCAGGTCTCACCTATCCGAACACATGAGAACTCATACAGGTGAAAAGCCCTATAAATGTGACCAGTGCGACTTTTCTGCTTCACACAAAGGTAATTTAAAGAAACACATGGCTAAACACACCGGCGAAAAACCCTACATGTGTGATGAGTGCGGATATAGGACGGCTGACAAGTCTTCCTTGACCAGACATATGAGAACACATACAGGTATGAAACCTTATAAGTGTGACCAATGTGACTATTCTGCTGCACATAAAGTTTCTTTACACCGCCACCTTACTAAACACACCGGAGAAAAACCACTTATGTGCGAACAGTGCGAATACAGGACTACTAACAAGTCTTACCTGTCCGCACATATGAGAACACATACAGGTATGAAACCTTATAAATGTGACCAGTGCGACTATTCTGCTTCATGCAAAGGCAGTCTAGTCAAACACATGTATAAACACACCGGCGAAAAACCCTACATGTGTGGAGAGTGCGGATTCAGGACGGCTAGAATGTCTCACCTAACCGTACACATTAGAAAACATACAGGTGAAAAACCTTACAAGTGTAACAAGTGCGACTATTCTGCTGCACAGAAAGGCCATCTAGACCGACATATGGCTAAACACAACGGCGAATAACCCAACGTTCCGTGAGTGCAGGTACAGGACGGCTGTAATACAAAACCTTAGATATGACAAACCATATACGTGTAAGTAGTGTGACTACACTGCAGCACAGTAATACTATGTTAACAAACACTGGACGAGACAAACCGTGGAAACTTGACCAGTGTGTACATGATATTAATAAACCTATCCAGACACGTGCAAAAATACAGTAGAAGTAAAGCAAAAATGTGATCAGTGCGACTATTCTGCTTCAAGGAAAAGTAGTTTACACTTACACATGGCCTAACACGCCTGTAAACTACCCAACCCTACATGTGCGGTATGCCCATCTTATCACTGAACTTTGATAGTTGCTGTTGCAAATATGAATATTGAATGACTCAATTTGAGGACAATATTCTGTATCCAACATTGTATTTTTGCTGTAAGAAGAAGTTGATGCTCTTAGATAACAATGCTTGATAACTTGGCAAACGTAGATATAGTACTGACCGTTATTGAGTTTGTTCTTATGTTATTTCATATATTACTTGGAAAAATGGTGATAATCCGTGCGTTATTGTAGCCCGATTCTTTACATGACGTGGAAAAATAAAGCTGTACTTTCAAAGCGGCCTTCTCTTGCTGGTTATGCATGGCATTCTCTCTCTCACAGGACACTTATCAATAACAATATTCTACATACATAAAAATATAGAAATAAGAATAAAAGATTAATATACAGGGCGTAAGATAGCACACGTAGTGTCTATAATGGAACATATGACATAATATGGTCTGTATATACACGTGTATAACTACATTTGTATTCGTAAGGGTCGCCGGCATTCCCAGACTGGCCATAGGTTATTTTAAGCATATTGCATTATAATGTTTTTAGATATAAACGTACTAGCTGTCTTTTCTTTATTAGCAGATCTCACCCGGCCATCCTAGGCACACAAACGAAAAAGACAACAATACAAGAACACGTTTGAAAATATCTAAAAATTAGTATAGATTTGCCAGCTCGTTTCTTTGTAATAGACACTTTGATTTGACCACCATCGGAGGTCATGGAACTGCAGACGACGCTCAGGAAGTGCCGGTAACAGTATCAAGGCGCAGATTCCCGCCGGCCGAAGTTCTAAGCAACGTAATCCAACTTATACAGTATCAACACCGATGTATTCCTCTACCATTTACCACAAATTCCACCTCACTGTTTTGCACGGAAGAATAACTTTGGCCTTTGTAAGTACTGTGGTGCACTATTTTAAACCGAACTACTTTTAAGGACGGGGTCGCGGATAAATAGTGGGTTATGAGACCTTGAAAGGTCAGTTTGCCTGGCAGCCATTCTGGTTTGTCGGAGTGTAACATACGTGTACACGACTACTTCGCTCCAGTTTGAGACCATTTTCAAGACAATTTGACACTTCAGCGATAAATCAGCACCACAAACCGGAAGGTAAAACATTTTTTTCACGTCCTTTACGTTCTTCGTCTGACAATTCTTTGTTTTCTTTACCAGAAACCGTATTCTTGACCATTTTTCTAAGGCGAGAGGGACATGGCGATCTAATTAATTTGTGACCGGAGGGTAACCTGTGGTGACAGACTACTAGTATTGTTTATGTAACGCGTAATACATAATGTCTATGTAACGCGTTCGCATCTGTATCTGTATGTTCCCGTTGTCGCATTCGTATGTACTTTGGTTACAATTTGGTATGTCCTCTGCACGGACCTGCGCGATGATGCATGCACGCTGTTTTTTTTCTCCGCGGTAGCTGTTTTTGTTATCGATGTAAACATTTCAGAAGTCATCCCTGTATTTGTTATCTAGTAGAACAGGTCATGTGGTCGAGGGAGCTTAGTAATTAGATTATCTCCAAGCAGATATGATGTTCTCCAATGTTGAATAGATGTTTAACATGTTGCGGCCGGGAGAGCTGTTAGACTCTGGCTATGAATTCCTAGCTCATTTCGTTGGTGACGAGTGCCAGTGTTAGAGTAAACAAGTACATACTTTGTTCTGGTAAGCTATCAGTATTATTAGGGCTCCGTTTTCTTTCCTATTGGCGTTATTTGTCTGTCTGTAACTGTCCATATCATCGGCATAAAATACATTATGTTGTTGCAACTGACGTGGCGGAATCATAAATTCGTCAAAAATTACTAGTAAGTTATCTACGGTCACTTGTTTATTATTTGTCTGCACCCTTGCAAATAGCCTACGGGCATGGATTTGCACACAAATAAATGCATAAATGTATTTTTTGGGAATGAGTCAGTACATGGGCTAATACATATAACTGTGTGTGTGAGTACGTTTCCGTGTGTGTCTACCAGTGTTTCTTCTCGTTTAATTTCGGATGTTTTATTGTAGTTTTAGAAATGGGTGAGAGAAGCGGTGAGGTCGCTATGGACGATCGTCCAGCTATACACCCCGGGGACGAGACAAGCAGCAGCGAGGAATTAGACACGGGAAGGCAGCAAAATGAGGAAGAAAACATTCCATGTGAGGAAAAGTGTGGAGTAGAATCTGACCATCCTCCCGCACAGGGTCGAACAGAGCAGAAGGACAGACTTGCGGTGAAACGCACTGTGAATAAACGCTTTGCGTGTACGGAGTGTGGCTATAGGGCAGCCAAAAAGTCTGTCCTAATCAAACACACAAGAAAACATACAGGTGAGAAACCATATAAGTGTGACCAGTGCGACTATTCTGCTGCACAGAAAGTTCACTTAGACCGACACATGACTAAACATACCGGCGAAAAACCCTACATCTGTGGAGAGTGTGGATACTCGGCGGCTATCAGGTGTCGCCTATTGGAACATATGAGAATACATACTGGCGAGAAACCTTACAAGTGTGACCAGTGTAACTATACTTCTGCAACAAAATACAACTTAGACCAACACATGACCAAACACACCGGAGTAAAAACTCTCATGTGTGGGGAGTGCGGATTTCGAACGGCTAATAGGTCCAACCTATCTCGACATATAAGAACTCATACGGGCGAGAAACCCTACAAATGTGCCCAATGCGACTTTTCTACTACACACAGAAGCGCTTTAGACCGACACATGGCTAAACACACCGGAGAAAAACCCTACATATGTGATGAGTGCGGATACAGGACTGCTAGCAGGTCTCACCTATCAGAACACATGAGAACACATACAGGTGAAAAGCCCTATAAATGTGACCAGTGCGACTTTTCTGCTTCACACAAAGGTAATTTAAAGAAACACATGGCTAAACACACCGGCGAAAAACCCTACATGTGTGATGAGTGCGGATATAGGACGGCTGACAGGTCTTCCTTGACCGAACATATGAGAACACATACCGGCGAGAAACCTTATAAGTGTGACCAGTGTGACTATTCTGCTGCACATAAAGTTTCTTTAGACCGCCACCTTACTAAACACACCGGAGAAAAGCCATTTATGTGCGAACAGTGCGAATACAGGACTAGTAACAGGTCTTCCTTAACTGTACATATGAGAACACATACAGGTATGAAACCTTATAAATGCGACCAGTGCGACTATTCTGCTTCATGCAAAGGCAGTCTAGTCAAACACATGTATAAACACACCGGCGAAAAACCCTACATGTGTGGAGAGTGCGGATTCAGGACGGCTAGAACGTCTTACTTAACCGTACACATTAGAAAACATACAGGTGAAAAACCTTACAAGTGTGACCAGTGCGACTATTCTGCTGCACAAAAATTCCATTTAGACCGACATGTGGCTAAACACAACGGCGAATAACCCAACGTTTAGGGAGTGTGGATACATGGACGGCTGGCAAGTAATCCGTAGCCTTAGATATGACAAACCATATACGTGTAAGTAGTGTGACGTCACTGCAGCACAGTAATACCATGTTAACAGACACAGGACGAGACAAACCGTGGAAACTTGACCGGTGTGTACATGATTTTAATAAACCTATCCAGACACGTGCAAAAATACAGTAGAAGTAAAGCAAAAATGTGATCAGTGCGACTATTCTGCTTCAAGGAAAAGTAGTTTACACTTACATATGGCCGAACACGCCTGTAAACTACCCAACCCTACATGTGCATACCGCCCATATCATCACTGAGCCTTGATAGTTGCCTTTGCAAACCTAAATATCGAATAACTCAATTTTAGGACAATGTTCTGTATTCAACATTGTATTATTGCTGAATAAGAAGTTGATACTCTTAGATAACAATGCTAGGAAGTGGTAACTTGATAACTTGCCAAACGTAGATATAGTACTGACGGTTATTGAGTTTATTCTTATGTTATGTCATGCCTTGCTTCGAAACGTGGTGATATTTCATGCTTTGTTTAAACATAATTATTTACATCATGTGGAAAAATAAATTTATCCTTTCAAAGCGCCTGCCAAGGTCTTCTCTGGCTGGTTATGCATGCCATCTCTCTCTCTCTCTCTCTCTAAGCATGTTACAAGTGATAGTATCCAACTTGAGTGTACGCTCACGAGTTTGCGATTCAATCACTGAATTAATCAGTCGGTCATTTCTGATAATACTTGGTAAACTTTCTCAGCTAATTTTCCACTGATATTAAATTCGTGGTTGCTAGTATCAAACTTTTTAGGAGTCCATTTTTAAGCTATCAGGCTTTATTATATCAGTTGTAGGTTCTGGTCATTATTTCTATTTTATTTATTGGTTTTGCTATTCAGCACGCACAGCCAGGACTGCCCAACTAGCCTGTGGCTATTACATAAGGCTAGCCTTGCTGACAAAAGCATAGACAGTACAAATGGAATTGGGCAAGGACAAGATACCTATCAACAACAATATTCTAAATACATAAAGATATAGAAATTAAGAATAAAAATAAATTACCATTTACCGCAGATTCCACCTATCTGTTGTGCACGGAAGAATAACTTCGGCCTTTGCAAGTACTGTGCTGCACTATTTTGACCCGGTCTACTTTTGGGGACGCGGTCGCGGTTAAATACTGTGTTATGAGACCTGGAAAGGTCAGTTTGCCTGGCAGCCATTGTTGTTTCTCGGAGTGTAACGTACGTGTATACGACTACTTTGCTCCAGTTTGAGACCATTTTCAAGACAATTCGACACTTCAGCGATAACTTCAGCACCACAAACCGGAAGGTAAAACATTTTTTCACCTCCCTTACGTTCTTCGTCTGATAATCCTTAATTTTCTTTACGAGAAACCGTATTCTTCTAAGGCGAGACGATGTAATTAGTTTGTAACTGGAGGGTAACCTCCGGCGACAGACTACTAGTATAGTTTTTGTCCATGTAGCGCGTTCGCATTTGTATCTGTATGTTCCCATTGTCGCATTCGTATGTAGTTTGGTATGTCCTCTGCACCGACCTGCACGATGATGCACTTTTTTTTCGCGGTAGCTGTTTTTATTATCGATGTGAAAATTTCAGAAATCATCCCTGTATTTGATATCTAGTAGAACAGGTCATGTGGTCGAGGGAGCTTAGTAATTAGATATC
Organism: Branchiostoma floridae; assembly: GCF_000003815.2. Lineage (NCBI taxonomy): Eukaryota > Metazoa > Chordata > Leptocardii > Amphioxiformes > Branchiostomatidae > Branchiostoma > Branchiostoma floridae. Next base: position 21,098,999 of record NC_049986.1, on the reverse strand, counting down.
TCCAAGCAGATATGGTGTTCTCTAGTGTTGCGGCCGGGAGAGGAATCCCTTAACAGCTGTTAGACTCTGGCTTCGAATTCCTAGCATATTTCTTTGTTGATTAGTTCCAGTGTTTTAGTAAACAAGTACATACTTTGTCCTGGTAAGCTATCAGTAATACTAGGGCTTCTTTTTCTTTCCTGTTTGTCGTTACTTGTCTGTCTGTAACTGTCCATATCATCGGCATAATATATATTATGTTGTTGCAACTGACGCGACGGAACCATAAATACGTCACAAAGTGCTAGACTATGTATAATATCTACGGTCACTTGTTTATTATCTGTCTGTACCCTTGCAATTAGCCTACGGACATGGATTTACACATAAATAAATGCTTAAATGTATTATTTGGGAACGAGTGACTACATGGGCTAATACATATAATTGTATGTGTGAGTACGTTTGCGTATGTGTCTACCAATGTTTCTGCTCGTTTAATGTCGGATGTTCTATTGTTGTTTTAGAAATGAGTGAGAGAAGCGGTGAGGTCGCTATGGACGATCGTCCAGCTGTACACCCTGGGGACGAGACAAGCAGCAGTGAGACATTAGACACTACAAGGCAGCAGAACAAGGAAGGAGACATTCCATGCGAGGAAAAGTGCGGAGTACAATCTTATCCTCCTCCCGCACAGAGTCAAACAGAGCAGACAGCCAGATCTCAGAGAAGGGGCTGCACGAGCAACCTCCATGGAGGAGCTCCACAGAGCTCCTCCATGGAGGTTGCTCGTGCAGACCTCTAGCTCAACGGAGCGGGCTCTACGCACTCATGAATGCAAACACTTGGGTCTCGTCACCTTCATGAATTTAAAAAAAAACTCCATGGAGAAGCTTCTCTCGTAGAAGAAAAACAAACGGGGACGGGCTGAACTAGCACCTTAAACAAATTGTTGGCAGGGCTCTATGGAGATATCGTAAATGACAAAGATACACAGAACGAAGAGCAGAGCAAGCAACCTCTACAAACTATGAATGTAAACATACTGTCAACAACAAACACACGGAGCCGATAGCTGATCGAGCAGCTCCACGGGCTATATGAATGTAAACACTTTGTTCACGTCACCATCAACAAATCGGTGTTTAGGGCTCTATACAGGGATACTGTAAACAACAAACACACGGAGCCGATAGCTGATCAAGCAGCTCCACGGGCTATATGAATGTAAACACTTGGTTCACGTCACCATCAACAAATCGGTGTTTAGGGCTCTATACAGGGATACTGTAAAACAAAACACACGGAGCCGATAGCTGATCAAGCAGCTCCACGGGCTATATGAATGTAAACACTTGGTTCACGTCACCATCAACAAATCGGTGTTTAGGGCTGTATACAGGGATACTGTAAACAACAAACACACGGAGCCGATAGCTGATCAAGCAGCTCCACGGGCTGTATGAATGTAAACACTTGGTTCACGTCACCATCAACAAATCGGTGTTTAGGGCTCTATACAAGGATACTGTAAACAACAAACACACGGAGCCGATAGCTGATCAAGCAGCTCCACGGGCTATATGAATGTAAACACATGGTTCACGTCACCATCAACAAATCGGTGTTTAGGGCTCTATACAGGGACACTGTAAACAACAAACACACGGAGCCGATAGCTGATCAAGCAGCTCCACGGGCTATATGAATGTAAACACACGGTTCACGTCACAATCAACAAATCGGTGTTTAGGGCTCTATACAGGGATACTGTAAACAACAAACACACGGAGCGGATGGCTGACCAAGCAGCTCCACGGGCTATATGAATGTAAACACTTGGTTCACGTCAACATCAATAAATCGGTGTTTAGGGCTCTATACAGGGATACTGTAAAACAAAACACACGGAGCCGATAGCTGATCGAGCAGCTCCACGGGCTATATGAATGTTAACACTTGGTTCACGTCACCATCAACAAATCGGTGTTTAGGGCTCTATACAAGGATACTGTAAACAACAAACACACGGAGCCGATAGCTGATCGAGCAGCTCCACGGGCTATATGAATGTAAACACTTGGTTCACGTCACCATCAACAAATCGGTGTTTAGGGCTCTATACAGGGATACTGTAAAACAAAACACACGGAGCCGATAGCTGATCGAGCAGCTCCACGGGCTATATGAATGTAAACACTTGGTTCACGAAAAATTGATAAAGCAAAGGTTATAATGATATATGTATAAACCCCCTGCGGGTATATCCTCAGTTGCAGTCTTTGAACAGGTCTTAGGTTATTATTGGGGTGGGGGAAGGGGGGTTACGATTTTCAACGTTGGCTACGTTCTCTTGTGCCAGGAAAAGTACTAGTAATTTGCTGTGGAAGGCGAAACTCCCTTCCTTGGCAAACTCCCTTCCTCGGCAAACCCCCTTTCCCGGCACAAGAGAACTTATGTAATGTTGAAAATCGCGAACCAAGACCCCCCCCCCCAATAAAAAACAGACCCGTTCGAAGACTGCAACATAGGCGACTGCGGGTACATTCTAAGTGGAGTAGACAAAACAGGCGAGATACGTGCTTGAATGGGAGAGATCTCATATTAGCGTGCAAAATTCTCCAATAGAATAATGATATAGATTATATAATGGTACTTGATAATTGTTATGTGGTTTATAACAGACCCAACAATGTTGCAAACCTCGTACCAAGGAATTTTTCTCACCTCCTTGCTTGTACATACCATGTGTTTGATATTAAAACCTTGTATTTTGACTTAATCACTCTAACGGACTTTATGACCAAGCCAGCATGTACAGGTTCGTAGAGAACATCGTGACCTTCACATGTGCCAGTAGGACCAATAGAGAAAGTGACATTGAAGTAAAGGGTCACACCTTTCTCCACCAACCTCTGCTTGCAAAGTTATAGACCTCTCTAGTCAGCCAGCTGTTTTCGGCGTGCACGTGGTAAAGCCGATATCGTATTAGCACGGGGTGTAAACTTCCAGCTTTCTTTGCAAGAGAGACAAACAATTCACCGATTGCTTCATTCAATGAACGGGTTGTTTTAATTTGCAATGAAAGGAAAAAATCATTGTTACAGTAGTGTTTGTGTCTGTGAGTGTGGCGGGAAGGGTTTGGTTTGTGGAATATGGTTTCTTGAAGGTGAAGCAATACATGTACCATGTCTGTCTTAACAGGGGTGTATTCAGGAAATATTTGCGGAATTCATACGAGCTCTAAGGATCGTATGGATTCCGTAAAACTCATATGAATTAAGTCAGATTCGTGTGTTTCTTTAATCTCCAAGCAGATCCTACAATGGCTGATAAGGTTAATAAGTACCAAACTCAGACGAAGGAGTGTAGTGAGCAAAAAAGGTGTCTTTTGCCTGAATTGTGAGGAGCTTACAAACTCGTGTTCAAACAGTTCAATATTAAAACCTTTGAGATTAATATTGAATCAATACTAGTAGTCAAAGATAGTTTGCGCAAACTGTACTTTGACATTACTCTTCCCACGGAGCTTTTATCATTTTTGCTCTACCAGACTACATGACCCACTCTCCAAGCAAGCATGTACAGGTTGGTAGAGTCTTCAACATTGTCAAGTTCTCATATGCCGGTAGGGCCAGCGGGGAAAAGTGAGCTTTGGGCTGGTCACACTTTACTCCACCAACATCTGCTTGGAAAGTTATACGCCAGTCAGCCAGCTGCTTCCGGCGTCAGTGTCCTGGTGTGGTAAGGTCGCGCTCTGGGGCGATTTCGGATTAGCACGGAGGTGCGAACTTTTAGCTTTCCTGGCGAGAGCCGACAAACCGCTTCATTCAATGAATGGGTTGTTTTGATTTCTTCTCAGACACCAAGAACTTTCTTTGAGATTAGGATTACGGAATTCATACGAGCTCTACTAATCGTGAATATATCGTGTGCATTTCGCAAACCTCTTTTGAATTCAAATCCGTGTGTTGTTTGGTAATGAATCGTTTAAAATAACTATACATTCGTACATATTCCAAGGAGGTTAAAAATCACTTTTTTTAACCTCCTTGCATATTCCATTAAACTCTTATGAAAGCCGTTATATTCTTATAAAAACAGGCACCCCTGGCTTTGGAGATCTCCTCAAAACAGGTTTAAATTTATATCTTTATGAAGCCATATGTGTTCTTTTTTCGTAGTGGACCAACAGATCTCTACAAACTTGTCACAGGGCTGAAGTAAACCAATAACAGCTATTAGCATGAAGGTGCAAAGTTTCCTCATTCTTTACAATGGCAAACAAACGAGTATCTATTATCTCCTAGCAGAAGTTGGGTCCCCACGTGAAGGGAGCGAACCTATAAATTCCGACTACTTTTCCCAACTCACCATTCTGTGACCAAACATCCGCTTGAAGAAAAAAATATTCACTTTCTTGGGTAATTCAATGGTACACGCGATTTAAGTTCTTACAAAATCAGCATTTTTGTTTCAAATGTTATCGTACAAAAAAAGATATCAATTCGTTGTTCTGTGAATGCTTGTCATTTGCGATTATCAGCAGAGCCTTAACACCGATTTGTTAAAGGGTGAGGTGAACCAAATTTTTACATTCATATAGCCCGTGGAGCTGCTTGATCAGCTATCGGCTCCGTGTGTTTCTTGTTTACAGTATCCCTGTATAGAGCCCTAAATACCGATTTGTTGATGGTGACGTGAACCAAGTGTTTACATTCATATAGCCCGTGCACGGAGCTGCTGGATCAGCTATCGGCTCCGTGTGTTTCTTGTTTACAGTATCCCTGTATAGAGCCCTAAACACCGATTTGTTGATGGTGACGTGAACCAAGTGTTTACATTCATATAGCCCGTGGAGCTGCTTGATCAACTATCGACTCCGTGTGTTTGTTGTTTACAGTATCCCTGTATAGAGCCCTAAACACCGATTTTTTGATGGTGACGTGGACCAAGTGTTTACATTCATATAGCCCGTGGAGCTGCTTGATCAGCTATCGGCTCCGTGTGTTTGCTGTTTACAGTACCCCTGTATAGAGCCCTAAACGCCGATTTGTTGATGGGGACGTGAACCAAGTGTTTACATTCATATAGCCCGTGGAGCTGCTTGATCAGCTATCGGCTCCGTGTGTTTTGTTTTACAGTATCCCTGTATAGAGCCCTAAACACCGATTTGTTGATGGTGACGTGAACCAAGTGTTTACATTCATATAGCCGGTGGAGCTGCTTGATCAGCTATCGGCTCCGTGTGTTTGTTGTTTACAGTATCCCTGTATATAGCCCTAAACACCGATTTGTTGATGGTGACGTGAACCAAGTGTTTACATTCATATAGCCCGTGGAGCTGCTTGATCAGCTATCGGCTCCCTGTGTTTGTTGTTTACAGTATCCCTGTATAGAGCCCTAAACACAGATTTGTTGATGGTGACGTGAACCAAGTGTTTACATTCATATAGCCCGTGGAGCTGCTTGATCAGCTATCGGCTCCCTGTGTTTGTTGTTTACAGTATCCCTGTATAGAGCCCTAAACACAGATTTGTTGATGGTGACGTGAACCAAGTGTTTACATTCATATAGCCCGTGGAGCTGCTTGATCAGCTATCGGCTCCGTGTGTTTTGTTTTACAGTATCCCTGTATAGAGCCTTAAACACCGATTTGTTGATGGTGACGTGAACCAAGTGTTTACATTCATATAGCCCGTGCACGGAGCTGCTCGATCAGCTATATCGGTTCTGTGTGTTTGTTGTTTACAGTACCCCTGTATAGAGCCCTAAACACCGATTTGTTGATGGTGACGTGAACCAAGTGTTTACATTCATATAGCCCATGGAGCTGCTTGATCAGCTATCGGCTCCGTGTGTTTTGTTTTACAGTATCCCTGTATAGAGCCCTAAACACCGATTTGTTGATGGGGACGTGAACCAAGTGTTTACATTCATATAGCCCATGGAGCTGCTTGATCAGCTATCGGCTCCGTGTGTTTTGTTTTACAGTATCCCTGTATAGAGCCCTAAACACCGATTTGTTGATGGTGACGTGAACCAAGTGTTTACATTCATATAGCCCGTGGAGCTGCTCGATCAGCTATCGGCTCCCTGTGTTTGTTGTTTACAGTATCTCTGTATGGAGCCCTAAGACCGATTTGTTTTGGGTTTCGTGAACCAAGTGTTTACATTCATAACCCGTAGAGCGCTACTCAAACAGCCCTCTGTTACCGTATTGAGCGCTAAGACCAATTTGTTTTGGGTGACGTGATCCGAATGTTTACATTCATAGCCCGTGTAGCATGTTTTGCGTACAGCTGCTAGTTCAGTCCGGTTGTTTGTCCTCTACGAGAGAAGCTCCTCTATGTAGTACTAAAAATTCCATGAAGGTGACGAGAACCAAGTGTTTGTATTCATAGCGCATAGAGCTCGCTCGGTGGAGCTGGAGGTCTGCACCAGCAACCTCCATGGAGGTCAGCTCTGTGGAGCTCCTCCATGGAGGTTGCTCGTGCAACCCCTTCTCCTTGACACGCTTGTGTAATTTGCTCTCTTCGGAAGCTGGTGACCAATTTAGATAAACATAAATAAAAATTCTAATTCTATGATACATGAGCTTTCTTTTGACAGTAGAATTGTGTTTGTGTGTGCTTCTTGTCTCCCGCGAGGAGGGCTGAATCTATCACAATCACAATCCAGGTCGTGTTTTCATGGGAAATGGGCGAAATGCGGCGGCACGACTAACAAAATCATTACGAAAAACGACAACGCCAAAATCACCAAAAAAAACTATGTGTACGTATTGGGAAACATATTAAACATCACTCTGTGAAGTTTCATTTTTATAGACGGTACGAATTATTTGTTAGAGTAACAAATATTTAGGGCGTTCCCTCGTCTGCCACCTTCGGGGCCACACTCCCTGGGGATAACGACAGGGATGCTTACGTTGTTTTTTCTATGGCCGGTCTTCTACTCAACAACAAAAAACTGTTTTCGTTACTTGACAATGTGTATTACAGTTGTATGGCTGATTTGTACAGGTTGTACATTTCAAGAGGGACACGAGCCACCAATACCTAGCAACAGGTGACCACAGTGATTCGGCGCTACCAACATTATTGTGAAAAGTCTTTCTTAAAAAAAAAGGG
>NC_049986.1:21090866-21091787 GCF_000003815.2 Branchiostoma floridae | reverse complement strand
ATCTTTGCACGCTCGCCCCAGGTAAAGGCCCATTACGTGCACTTCTTCAATTTTAGCGATGTCCGCACGGCCGGGCATACAATGCTATATTTTCCCGCTCGCCCCGGGTGAAGCATAGGGCCTCAATCCGGCCCCATTACGTGCGTTTTTTTTTTTTTTTTCAATTTAGCGGTCCGCACGTAGCCGTGGCCGGGCATACATGGCTATATTTTCCCGCCCCGGTAGACTTGGCAGTCAATCTGGCCCCATTACGTGCGCTTCTTCAATTTCAACGGTGCCCGCACGTAGCCGTGGCCGGGCATACACTGCTATATTTTCCCGCCCCGGGTGAAGACTAGGGTCTCAATTCGGACCCATTACGTGCGTTTCTTCAATTTTAGCGGTGTCCGCACGTAGCTGTGGCCGGGCATACATGGCTATATTTTCCCGCCCCGGTAGACTCGGCGCTAAATCCGGTCCCATTACGTGCGCTTCTTCAATTTCAACGGTGCCCGCACGTAGCCGTGGCCGGGCATACACTGCTATATTTTCCCGCCCCGGGTGAAGACTAGGGTCTCAATTCGGACCCATTACGTGCGTTTCTTCAATTTTAGCGGTGTCCGCACGTAGCTGTGGCCGGGCATACATGGCTATATTTTCCCGCCCCGGTAGACTCGGCGCTAAATCCGGCCCCATTACGCGTACGTGCGCTTCTTCAATTTCAGCGGTGCCCGCACGTAGCCGTGGCCGGGCATACACTGCTATATTTTCCCGCCCCGGGTGAAGACTAGGGTCTCAATTCGGACCCATTACGTGCGTTTCTTCAATTTCAGCGGTGTCCGCACGTAGCCCTGGCCGGGCATACATGGCTATATTTTCCCGCCCCGGAAGACTCGGCGCTAAATCCGGCCCCATTACGCGGGGGCTTCTTCAATTTCAGCG
>NC_049986.1:21086990-21090523 GCF_000003815.2 Branchiostoma floridae | reverse complement strand
GATTACGATCGTAGCTGATATTTAAGTCCAATAATAATAAAAATTAAGTACATGTTTGTATTATTGGGCAAGCGACATTTATCGTGTAGTACGAAGATGTCTTGTTTACAATCGATAATCCTGGAGTATTTTGTGATGATGCTTCTCGGTGTACGTTGCCGGCAAATGGCGTGCTTTGGTGTGCTCACGAGATATCATGATTTTCTTCGTCAATGTTCAGTGACAAGCTTCGTTTTTGCTTACAAGGAGGAAAGACGACTCAAAGTCGGAAAGAGTAATGAAACACAATTTCTGATAAAGCATCTCATAATTGACTTTATCCCGTTAAACTCGGTAGATAAACTGTTGTTTGCGAAACTTGACACGGAAAGTCATGTTTTGTGGCTATATATGTCAGTGTTAGTTTATCCAGATATTTTCAAACTACAAATAATTTTTCCACAACATGCGAGAATGGTACCTCCCAGACACCATGGCGCCACCGCTTTGTCGCGAGCCCGAAGCGGCATGACCAAAGGCGGCCGCGGGCTGTGCGGGAAAACTTGAATGTAGCAGACTTGTTGAACTAGGAATTCTCACGGTTACGGTGCACGAAATAATACTAACAAAATATGTGGGGCTTGTATCTAATCTCATTCAGCAATGGCAGACGGCTAGATTCCTCTGACAAATTAAATCTACGCTCAGCTATTATATAGTTATTTCATTTCAAACTTCATGTAAAACCCTACCGTTTTTTAAGATGTTGGCAAATACCTTTGAGATGGATAATGAGTTTCTGTTTGTTTTCTCTCCAATACGCAGGAACAGTATATCGAAGCTCCATCAGTGGTTTGAAGTGTCGGAGCAGGAGGTTAATTACAAGTAAAGCCTCCTTGGTCGAAGGAAGAACAGTTTGCCATAGCAAGAGCTACAGCAGTTGTGTTGTTCTGAAGTGTGTGTATGTGTCTGTGTGTGTCGTTCAGTTCTATATGTGTGCGCGTGTGTGTGTCCTTCAGTTCTGGTGACGATATTTTGTTAATCCTAACACTACGTTCGTTTATCTTAACCTTCTGGTTTCAACTAAGTAAGGCGCATTTTGTATGTAGAGTAGTTTATACAATAAATTATATAAAGTAACAATATTGAATAGACTTTTATAGTATAAAGATTGTAATATCACTCCTTTACAAGAACAATAACTCCAATGCCCGAAGCTTGTGTATAATAATATTGCCAAATATTTTTTATGGCAAACGCGGGGGGTGGGGGTGGTAAATGTTTGTTTCTTTTATTTTGTCACGAAACAGACAAAAGCCAAAGATTGTAATACACATCTGTGTCTAGAACGTCACGTCCCAAACTCTGGTGCACACTCTATTGTTCACACCTCGCTGTGACTTGAATGTCCAAAATGTCCTGCAACACATCAGCGCTAACTATTAAAAAAAAAAAACGACAGTACAGTCTGACCGTCGGGTCGTGAAAGACACTACACTATAGACGTCTTCATTCATTCATCATTATCACCTATCAACTTACCTTTTGTTATATGTAAGTAGGTCGGTGTGAACTGTCGGAACAAGTCGGAGCAAGGAGGTTAAAAAAAACAACCTCCTTGGTGGGAGGAAGAGTTTCTCACGCCGTTTTACTTGAATGTATGTTGATCTCTTTCAACATCTTGTTATGACGAAACATTTCTGTTCTGGTTTGCATGAAGATTGAAACTTACCTTCTATTAACTGTGTTCAGAACAACGATTTTACCAAGGAGCTTGGTTTTACTAACACAAGTTGCGTCTTGACTTACCCTACAATAAATGACATTTGAGGAACAAGAAGAAAAACGAAAAGTCTTTTCTTGCAAATTAATGGTTGATTCTTTCCGTTTTCCACCTTCGAATAAGGAGATTCAAACTGTTTTTCTTTAAAATTTGGACTTTGTTACGCCTTCATTTAATTTGGTGGTAGGAACTTTATCATAATTCCTTTCACATTGTCTTCCTTCCTAACGATAACATTGGATCCATTCCAAAATACATTTATATACGAAGTATGGAATAAACAAGATACGGTAAAATATAAAGATCAGCGCCCAAAGAAAAAAACAACCACCCAAGAAAGCTGCTTGTCAGTATAACAATAGAACACCTTGGAAACAACCGCTTGAAACAAAAACAATGGGAAAATTGCCCTGAATAGATTGGTGTTAAGTTTGTGTTCAAGAAAAGCTCCATTTTTTAAAAAGAATTTGTTTTCATGTCTTGTTTATTAAAAGTTATTTGTCTTGGCGCTGGCTCTTTGCGTAAATTAACATTACTTCCAGTACGTATTACATGTATTTCTGACACGTCTAAAAACTGTTCTAGGCGTTTTTTTTATCAACAACACATGTACATATACTAGTACATGTACAGTACGTCACACCATACTAGTGTCGTTACTTTTGAAGCATCAAATTTGCAAAGGTAAGTGTATACCATGGTCATAATTCGTCAGCAACTACTTCCAGCCGGGCCGCTATTGCAAACGTCGGAAACACGGTACGTTGATAATTTAATATATAGAAATTTACAAGTAAACTGATACATTTGAAATGAGACATATTTGAAAGCAAATGGATCATGAATGTAAAGTCCTTTCCAAATTCTCTGATCGTGTCTCCACCGACAGGAACAAGTTGGAACTAGAACATATCGTACTTCATTCGAATCAGCCAGATCAATATACTTTGATTTGCATGCCATGGAGAACGTTGCCGATGCAAGTACTCAATACATTATACAATGGTGTTCATCACTCGTCGGCAACACGGTACGTTGATGATTTAATAGAAATTCATAAGTAAATTGATACAAATCTGAAAATTGAGACATGTTGAAAACAAATGGATCATGAATGTTAAGTCCTTTCCGAATTCTCCGATCGTGTCTCCCCCAACATGAACATGTTGGAGATAGAACACATCGTACGGAGTTCATTCAAATGAGATGCGTATATTCAAGACATTATAGAATGATTTCCATCACTCTGTATTATAAGCTGCTAACAACACCAATAATGAACCAAGGATAAAGAAATTGTTTCGTGCAGGATGTGTCACTCAAAATAATCGACACGGTGAAATTGTCTCCACCCTTTTTTTAACCTCCTTGATAAGATGTATATAAGATTATAGATAGATATGAAATGAAACATACCAAACAGACGGGGAGGTAATAATTGTATCAAACCAATCGTAAATGAATTCTGAAATGGAGTATTTTACAATGTTAAAAAAAAGGTTACTCGTCCCAGGGAGTCTAGCGGATTGAAGTGGTAGTTCGGTAGAATCCCCAAAGAATTCGCCAAGGCTCTTATGTGAAGTGACACAATGGCTAGATGGAGAGAACTACATAATACGTATCTTTTTGTTACGATGGCTTGGCCAGAGCCTATGTTAAGAAACTATCAAAATTCCATCTGAATTTCCCGACACCTTCCGCTAAGATTTTGTATTTATTATGCTTGTTCCTATATAACTTATAACTACCGTTTTCATTTCATCACACCCAG
>NC_049986.1:21082412-21086750 GCF_000003815.2 Branchiostoma floridae | reverse complement strand
AGTATGTTTTGTGGAATATTTACTTCCCCCTGGCGTTCTAAAATCCTGCAAGACTAACTGCCTCTGTACGATTGACTGGAAAACTCTGTAGAAATGACTATAAACTCTAGTCTGCTTCGCTCTTGTTATTTTCTTTGACCAGTGTGCCCGAAAACGCGTGGATTCCTGATCATATAATCCGTTTTTTTTCTAATAGGTCCAACATTCGGTCCACCGACTTTTTTAGGTCCGGTTTTTCCGGACCAGTACAATAAGAAAAACCGGTTTTGTACCGGTACACCGAACCGATACCCACCCCTAATGCAGACAGATGTTTTTATACCCCCAAAAATATCGCTTAGTACGGATTCCTCTTCTTTCATATTTCGATCTAAGTCATCCAAGAAAATGAAATGAATTCTAAGAGGTTGTAACATACTTGATTATACAAATATATTTTGATCGAATGGCAAAACTTGGCTAGCTGACGCTGCTCAATCTAATAAAAAGTAAGGACCATGCCGGAAGTTGAGCCAGGAACACTATACCGACCCATTAACACTGCGTCCCTGGGAGCGGACGGGAAAAACACCTCACCTCACCTCACCTAGTCCCATCCTCATCAGGAGGGTCGGGGACTATGGTTGCCTTCCGCACAAGTGGAAAAACAACACAACCGTAAATAAACTTTGAAATGGAATATTTTATAATTTAGAAAGAAAAAGATAATTCGTCCCAGGGAATCCCATGGATTGACGTGGTATTTCCGAAAAATCCCCGAAGAATTCGTCAAAGCTCTTGATTAAAGTGACATGACAGCCAGGCGGAACAAAAAGGCAGGCTGGTTTTTGTTACGATCGCTTGGCTAGATCCTATGCAGCTAAAAATAAATAGTATCGCCCAGACCGAGATGCTTTGCGCTTGTTGGTTGCCTAGGTAACACGTGGGTAAGCAGCGCGCATGCGTGCATATTTTGTTTAGCCGCGTCATTCGAACAACAATCGTGTTTACAGTCGGGCCGTTTCTTTCAGCTCCTTATTTACAACCTGCGTCACTACTTGTTTAGATTCAGCGAGCCAGCCTTTGGGAAGCTGTGGTTAAGTCACACATAGTACAAGGTATGAATTCTGTTTTGTAATGTTTATCATTTATTTTCAGCTACGTACGCCGTAAATAGATTGGTTAGATATAGTAGAAAATGTTACGGTGTCGGCGGAGCATAATTCCTCGTATCGCTTGCAAGTTTACTACTCGCTCCTCCAAAGTACCAAACTAAATCATCAGTTTTCGTTGTAAGTTCTTTGTAAATAAGTAATCATCTACTACTAGCTTTGTATCGCTGCGTCAAAAATGTTTGTTTACACAATATATGTTGTTTACGCTGTGCAAATGCTGGGCTCTGTAATGAGGTAACGCACGTCGTGCGACTTTCTATTCGGTTATAATGAGGAATTGTACGCCCGACCTCGCAAAGCATTGTGCGTTGCAAAATAGCGGCTATGATGTTCCAATCTACCGCTGTAGACTCCTGTTTTTTTAAAGGAAATTTACGCATTTCAAGTCCGACGTTTGCGACACGTTACTCATCGTATCAATGCGCTCCGTTTTACGCCACCGCTTTCCGCTTCTTGTGTACATGGATTACGTGCCAATTCGGGTTGCTTTGAGGTCATGCACGTGTCTGTTGACTACGCGAGGTACCTCGGCACGCGCAATGTTGCAATGTCCGCCGCTATGCCCGTCGCTTTTGCGCCCACGAAAACGCGTGTCCGTTCTGTGCACAAGCGTGCGAAGTCAGCACGGGGCGAGGTAATGCACGCGTTCGGAGTTTGCGTGAAGTTGCTCAAAACTCGTCAATCGGCACGAAACGTGCTATTCTTCAAGCGACGCTATCTTTACACGCGTGCGGTTACCGTCACGCGACAGTAACTCCGCACACGTGCAAAGATAGCGGCGTTTGAGAATTGGCACGTTTCGTGTGGATTCTCGTGTTTTGAGCAACTTCACGTCGTGTTATTCCTCACATCTGTATCTGTATGTTCCCGTTGTCGCATTCGTATGTACTTTGGTTACAGTTTGGTATGTCCTCTGCACGGACCTGCGCGATGATGCATGCACGCTGTTTTTTTCTCCGCGGTAGCTTTTTTTATTATCGATGTAAAAATTTCCGAAATCACGCCTATATTTTTTATCTAGTAGAACAGGTCATGTGGTGTGGGGGCTTAGTAATTAGATTATCTCCAAGCAGATATGATGTTCTCCAATGTTGAATAGATGTTAACATTTTGCGGCCGGGAGAGGAATCCATTAACAGCTGTTAGACTCTGGCTTCGAATTCCTAGCACATTTCTTTGGTGATCAGTGCCAGTGTTTTAGTAAACAAGTACATATTTCGTCCTGGTAAGCTATCAGTAATATTAGGGCTTCGTTTTCTTTCCTATTGGCGTTATTTGTCTGTCTGTAACTGTCCATATCCTCGGCATAAAATACATTATGTTGTTGCAACTGACGTGGCGGAACCATAAATTCGTCAAAAAGTACTAATATGTTATAATTATCTACGGCCATTTTATCTACGGTTTATTATCTGTCTGTACCCTTGCAATTAGCCTACGGGCATGGATTTGCACATAAATACAAGAATGTAAATGCATAAATGTATTACTCGGAAACGAGTGACTACATGGGCTAATACATATAATTGTGTGTGTGAGTACGTTTCCGTGTGTGTCTACCAGTATTTCTTCTCGTTTAGTTTCGGATATTTTATTGTTGTTTTAGAAATGGGTGAGAGAAGCGGTGAGGTCGCTATGGACAATCATCCAGCTGTACACCCTGGGGACGAGACAAGCAGCAGTGAGAAATTAGACAAAGAAAGGCATCAAAATAAGGAAGGAAACATTCCATGTGAGGAAAAGTGTGGAGTAAAATCTCACCATCCTCCCGCACAGGGTCGAACAGAGCAGAAGGACAGACTTGCGGTGAAACGCACTGTGAATAAACGCTTTGCGTGTACGGAGTGTGGCTATACGGCAGCCAAAAAGTCTGTCCTAATCAAACACACAAGAAAACATACAGGTGAGAAACCATATAAATGTGACCAGTGCGACTATTCTGCTGCACAGAAAGTTCATTTAGACCGACACGTGACTAAACACAAAGGAGAAAAACCCTTCATGTGTGGGGAGTGCGGGTACAGAACGACTGACAGGTTAAGCCTATCCGAACATATGAGCAGACATACAGGTGAGAAACCCTACAAATGCGACCAGTGTGACTATTCAGCAATACGGAAAGTTTATTTAGGCCGACATATGACTAAACACACTGGGGAAAAACCCTACATGTGTGGGGAGTGCGGATACAGGGCCGCTGCCAGGTCTAGCCTATCCAAACATTTGAGAAGACATACGGGCGTCAAACCCTACAAGTGCGACCAATGCGACTATTCTGCTGGACACAAAGGTAATTTAAGCCGACACATGGCTAAACACACTGGCGAAAAACCCTACATGTGTGGAGAGTGCGGATACAGGACGGCTGACAGGTCCAACCTATCTCTACATATGAGAACGCATACGGGCGTAAAACCCTACAAGTGTGACCAATGTGACTATTCTGCTACACAGAAAAATGCCTTTAAGCAACACATGGCTAAACACACTGGCGAAAAACCCTTCATGTGTGATGATTGCGGATTCAGGACGGCTGACAGGTCTTACTTGACCAGACATATGAGAACACATACAGGTGAGAAACCATATAAGTGTGACCAATGCGACTATTCTGCTGCACATAAAGCTTCTTTAGACCGCCACCTTACTAAACACGCCGGAGAAAATCCATTTGTGTGCGAACAGTGCGAATACAGGACTAGTAACAGGTCTTCCTTAACTGTACATATGAGAACACATACAGGTATGAAACCTTATAAATGCGACCAGTGCGACTATTCTGCTTCATGCAAAGGCAATCTAGTCAAACACATGTATAAACACACCGGCGAAAAACCCTACATGTGTGGAGAGTGCGGATTCAGGACGGCTAGAATGTCTTACTTAACCGTACACATGAGAAAACATACAGGTGAAAAACCTTACAAGTGTGACGAGTGCGACTATTCTGCTGCACAAAAATTCCATTTAGACCGACATGTGGCTAAACACAACGGCGAATAACCCAACGTTTAGGGAGTGTGGATACATGGACGGCTGGCAAGTAATCCGTAGCCTTAGATATGACAAACCATATACGTGTAAGTAGTGTGACTACACTGCAGCACAGTAATACCATGTTAACAGACACAGGACGAGACAAACCGTGGAAACTTGACCAGTGTGTACATGATATTGCTAAACC
>NC_049986.1:21073016-21079339 GCF_000003815.2 Branchiostoma floridae | reverse complement strand
TACAGAATGTAAATGCATAAATGTATTATTTGAAAAAAATCGTTCGTTGGTGATCAGTGCCAGTGTTATAGTAAACAAGTACATACTTTATCCTGGTAAGATATCAGTAATATTAGGGCTTCATTTTTGTTGTTGTTTATCACTATTTGTCTGTCTGTAACTGGCCATATCATCGGCATAATATATATCATGTTGTTGCAACTGACGTGGCGGAACCATAAATTCGTCAAAAAGTACTAGTAAGTTATCTACGGTTACTTGTTTATTATCTATCTGTACCCTTGCAAATAGCCTACGGGCATGGATTTGCACACAGATAAATGCATAAATGTATTTTTTTGGAACGAGTGAGTACATGGGCTAATACATATACTTGTGTGTGTGAGTAAGTTTGCGTGTGTGTCTACCAGTGTTTCTTCTCGTTTAATTTCGGATGTTTTATTGTTATTCTAGAAATGGGTGAGAGAAGCGGTGAGGTCGCTATGGACGATCATCCAGCTGTACACCCAGGGGACGAGACAAGCAGCAGTGAGACATTAGACACGGGAAGGCAGCAAAATGAGGAAGAAAACATTCCATGTGAGGAAAAGTGTGAAGTAGAATCTGACCGTCCTCCCGCACAGGGTCGAACAGAGCAGAAGGACAGACTTGCGGTGAAACGCACTGTGAATAAACGCTTTGCGTGTACGGAGTGTGGCTATAGGGCAGCCAAAAAGTCTGTCCTAATCAAACACATGAGAAAACATACAGGTGAGAAACCATATAAATGTGACCAGTGTGACTATTCTGCTGCACAGAAAGTTCACTTAGACCGACACATGACTAAACATACCGGCGAAAAACCCTACATCTGTGGAGAGTGTGGATACTCGGCGGCTATCAGGTGTCGCCTATTGGAACATATGAGAATACATACTGGCGAGAAACCTTACAAGTGTGACCAGTGTAACTATACTTCTGCAACAAAATACAACTTAGACCAACACATGACCAAACACACCGGAGTAAAAACTCGCATGTGTGGGGAGTGCGGATTTCGAACGGCTAATAGGTCCAACCTATCTCGACATATAAGAACTCATACGGGCGAGAAACCCTACAAATGTGCCCAATGCGACTTTTCTACTACACACAGAAGCGCTTTAGACCGACACATGGCTAAACACACCGGAGAAAAACCCTACATATGTGATGAGTGCGGATACAGGACTGCTAGCAGGTCTCACCTATCCGAACACATGAGAACACATACAGGTGAAAAGCCCTATAAATGTGACCAATGTGACTATTCTACTACACGCAAAAGCATTTTAAACCGACACATGGCTAAACACACTGGCAACAAACCCTACATGTGTGAAGAGTGCGGATACAGGACGGCTGACAGGTCTTACTTGACCATACATGTGAAAAAACATACAGGTGAGAAACCTTATAAGTGTGACCAGTGCGACTTTTCTGCTGCACATAAAGTTTCTTTAGATCTTCACCTTACTTAACACAGCGGAGAAAAACCCTTCATGTATGGACAGTGCGAATACAGGACTGCTCTCAGGTCTCAACTATCCGAACATATGAGAACACATACAGGTATGAAACCTTATAAATGTGACAAGTGCGACTATTCTGCTTCATGCAAAGGCAATCTAGTCAAACACATGCATAAACACACCGGCGAGAAACCCTACATGTGTGGAGAGTGTGGATTCAGGACGGCTGACAGGTCTTCCTTAACTGTACATTTGAGAAGACATACAGGTGTGAAACCTTATAAGTGTGACCAGTGCAACTATTCTGCTGCACATAAAGTTTCTTTAGACCTTCACCTTACTAAACACAGCGGAGAAAAACCCTTCATGTGTGGACAGTGCGAATACAGAACTGCTCGCATGACTAACCTAACCGCACACATGAGAAAACATACAGGTGAAAAACCTTACAAGTGTGACCAGTGCGACTATTCTGCTGCACAGAAATGCCATTTAGACCGACATGTGGCTAAACACGCCGGAGAAAAGCCATATATGTGTGAAGAGTGCGGGTACAGAACGGCTCAGAGGTCTAACCTATCCGTACATATGAGGAAACATTCGGGTGAAAAGCCCTATAAATGTGACCAGTGCGACTATTCTGCATCACACAAATATAATCTAGACAGACACATGTATAAACACACCGGCGAAAAACCCTTCATGTGTGGAGAGTGCGGATTCAGGACGGCTGACAGGTCTTACTTAACCGTACATATGAGAAAACATACAGGTGCGAAACCTTGCAAGTGTGACCAGTGCGACTATTCCGCTGCACAGAAATGCCACTTAGACCAACATGTGGCTAAACACAATTGCGAATAACGCAACGTTCAGTGAGTGTAAGTACAGAACGGCTGTAATCCATGATCGTTCATGGTAAATATGACAAACAATTTACGTGTAAGCAGTGTGACTAAATACACCGAAACACAACAATACCGTGTGTAAACAGACACAGGACGAGACACACTATGCATGTGACTATAGTGTGTATATAATAATCCATATGATGATAAGTACTTAAGTATCTAGCCTCGTGCAAAAATACAGTTGTAGACGTAAAACAACAATGTGATCGGTGCGACTATTCTGCTTCAAGGAAAAGTAGTTTACACTTACACGTGGCCGAGCCTGTAAACTAGCCAACCCTACATGTGCGGTATGCCCATCTCATCACTGAGCCTTGACAGTTGCTGTTGTAAACAATGACTCAATTTGAGGACAATATTCTGTATCCAACATTGTATTTTTGCTGTAAGAAGAAGTTGATGCTCTTAGAAAACAATGCTTGATAACTTGGCAAACGTAGATATAGTACTGACCGTTATTGAGTTTGTTCTTATGTTATTTCATGTATTACTTGGAAAAGTGGTGATAATTCGTGCGTTATTGTAGCCCGATTCTTTACATCATGTGGAAAAATAAAGCTGTACTTTCAAAGCGGTCTTCTCTTGCTGGTTATGCATGGCATTCTCTCTCACAGGACACTTATCAATAACAATATTCTACATACATAAAAATATAGAAATAAGAATAAAAAAATTAATATACAGGGCGTAAGATAGCACACGTAGTGTCTATAATGGAACATATGACATAAGATGGTCTGTATATACACGTGTATAACTACATTTGTATTCGTAAGGGTCGCCGGCATTCCCAGACTGGCCATAGGTTATTTTAAGCATTATAATGTCTTTAGATATAAACGTACTAGCTGTCTTTCCTTTATTAGCAGATCTCACCAGGCCATCCTAGGCAGACAAACGAAAAAGACAACAATACAAGAACACGTTTGAAAGCGTTGTTTAACAGGCTAAAACGCCAGGTTGTTGTCATACTCATAGTTTAAAACGGTGTAGGGTGATCATGTATATCAGCCATGACCTTCGTCCTCCACAGTGCACAAATGAAGATATCAGTACACAGTTTTTCGCCGATGGGGATTTATATGGTTAAGGACCTTAAAGTGAGGAGGTTAGACGCCGAAAAATTCATAGCAAGGTGCAGAAACTATTTACAAGAATTTAGTATGTTGAAGTTCAGGGTACGATGTAGAAATTATCTGAAAATGAGCATGGCTTTGTCGGCTCGTTTCTTTGTAATAGTTTCCTATCCACACTGCGCACTCATTGGTTCATGCTTCATAGGTGATTAAGGTATGGGGAGTAGCCGAAGTCGCGTGGCGAAAGCAGACACTTGAAATCTCATGCCTTAAAGGGGCATTCCACAACAGAAGGGAGTATTATTTCCCAATAGATAATGTATCAATGAATACATGATCAGCCGACCTTTTATGGAATTCCACTTGTGACGAATTACGCAACGTTTATTTGTAAAACAATATGAAACTCACTAAACCCATGCAGACCCTACCCATGTATTCCCTATACGTGTAGACACTTCCTTTATCGTGAATATTTTCGGCATAAATGAGGGGCGCTAAGCACACCAATAAGGCCAATCGTTCACAAGATATCAACGAACACATATCAAGACGTGTTCTTAGCGCCCCTGAAATTAGCTTTGTATCCTCACTTAAGTCAGGCGTTGTCAGGCACATTGTATTCAGCCGTAGGCTGAGATTGATTTAATTTAATCAGAGGGTACTTGGGGAGTTTTGTAAACTACCCTACCCTACATGTGCGGCATGCCCATATTATCACTTAACCTTAATAGTTGCTGTTGCAAACATGAGTATTGAATGACTCGATTTGAGGACAATAATCTGTATTCAACATTGTATTATTGCTGAATAAGATGTTGATCGTCATTATCATCATCATCATGGTTGATGTATTAGATGTTGATTTAATACTCTTAGATAACAATGCTAGGAAGTTGTAACTTGATAACTTACCAAACGTAGATATAGTACTGACCGTTATTGAGTTTATTCTTATGTAATTTCATGCACGTGAAAACGTGGTCATATTTCATGCATTCTTTTAACATGATTATTTACGTAATGTGGAAAAATAAATTTATACTTTCAAAGCGGCTGCCAAGGTATTCTCTTGCTGGTTTTTCATGCCATCTCTCTCTGTGCACGTTATAAGGTCTTAAAAGTAAAAGAGAAACAAACAGTAACTTAATGCTACACTATTCCGTATCAATCGACACAAAAACTCTCCGATCCCATACCTAGTGAAACTGTTAAACAAGTGACTGAACTAGACATCTGAAGTCATGTATCTCCGCATTAAATGTCTTTTTAGCCTACCGAATGTTCTACACGCTGTATCTCAATCTTCCAATGATTTTAAGTGATCGTGTTTATCATTATGTAAAATAATATATTTGCAATGTATATAATTTTATTCAACTGTTTTAACGGTTTTAAGTTAGTGTGTACTGAAGTGTAATGTATCACACAATCCGGCCTTCAAGGCTGCGACGTTGTACAAAAAGATCATTCAGTTAATTCTTATAGTATCCAACTTAAATGTACGCCCACGAGTATGTAATTATCAACAACAATGTTTGCAGCGAGAGCTATGGTCTGTATATCATCATCATCACTGTACACATATCGTCGGAGTTATGCCGCCCCTTACAGAGTGACATACCCTTTCGTCTCCCGGCCAGGGTCTAAATATACACGTGTACTATGACAATGCGTATGGTCGCCTAGGCATTCGCAGACTGCATAGATTTGCCGGCTCGTTACTTTGTAATTGACACTTTGATTTGACTCCAGCGGAGGTCATGGAACTGCAGACGACGCACAGGAAGTGCCGGTAACAGTATCAAGGCGCAAATTTCTGCCGGCCGAAGTTCTAATAAACGTAATCCAACTTATACAGTATCAACACCGATGTATTTCTCTACCATTTACCACAGTTTCCACCCTGCTGTTGTGCACGGAAGAATAACTACGGCATTAGCAAGTACTGTGGTGCACTATTTTGACCCGAACTACTTTTGGGGACGGGGTCGCGGATAAATACTGTGTTATGAGACCTGGAAAGGTCACTTTGCCTGGCAGCCATTGTTGTTTGTCGGAGTGTAACGTACGTGTAAACGACTACTTTGCTCCAGTTTGAGACCACTTTCAAGACGATTTGACACTTCAGCGATGAATCAGCATCACAAACTGGAAGGTAAAACTTTTTTTTCACCTAATTTACGTTCTTCGTCTGACAATTCTTTATTTTCTTTACCAGAAACCGTATTCTTGACCATTTTTCTAAGGCGAGAGGGACATGGCGATCTAATTAATTTGTGACCGGAGGGTAACCTGCAGTGACAGACTACTAGTATTGTTTATGTAACGCGTAATACATAATGTCTATGTAACGCGTTCGGATCTGTATCTGTATGTTCCCGTTGTCGCATTCGTATGTACTTTGGTTACAATTTGGTATGTCCTCTGCACGGATCTGTGCGATGATGCATGCACGCTGTTTTTTCTCCGCGGTAGCTTTTTTTATTATCGATGTAAAAATTTCAGAAATCACCCCTATATTTGTTAATAGAACAGGTCATGTGGTGTGGGGGCTTAGTACTAGTAATTAGATTATCTCAAAGCAGATATGATGTTCTCTAATGTTGAACAACTGTTAACATTTTGCGGCCCGGAGAGGAATCCCTTAACAGCTGTTAGACAATGGCTTCGAATTCCTAGCACATTTCTTTGGTGATCAGTGCCAGTGTTTTAGTAAACAAGTACATACTTTGTCCTGGTAAGCTATCAGCAATATTAGGGCTTCGTTTTCTTTTCTGTTTATCGTTATTTGTCTGTAATTGAACGTATCATCGGCATAATATATATCATGTTGTTGCAACTGA
>NC_049986.1:21068642-21072916 GCF_000003815.2 Branchiostoma floridae | reverse complement strand
TTTATTATCTGTCTGTACCCTTGCAATTAGCCTACGGGCATGGATTTGCACACAAATAAATGCATAAATGTATTTTTTTGGGAACGAGTGACTAAATGGGCTAATACATATAATTCTGTGTGTGAGTAACTTTGCGTGTGTGTCTACCAGTGTTTCTTCTCGTTTAATTTCGGATGTTTTATTGTTATTTTAGAAATGGGCGAGAGAAGCGGTGAGGTCACTACGGACGATCGTCCAGTTGTACACCCAGAGGACGAGACAAGCAGCAGTGAGAAATTAGACACGGGAAGGCAGCAAAATAAGGAAGGGGACATTCCGTGCGAGGAAACAAGTGACGGAGCAGAATCTGGCCATCCTCCCGCACAGGGTCGAACAGAGCGGAAGGACAGACTTGCGGTGAAACGCACTGTGGATAAACGCTTTGCGTGTACGGAGTGTGGCTATAGGGCAGCCAAAAAGTCTGTCCTAATCAAACACACAAGAAAACATACAGGTGAGAAACCATATAAGTGTGACCAGTGCGACTATTCTGCTGCACAGAAAGTTCATTTAGACCGACACGTGACTAAACACAAAGGAGAAAAACCCTTCATGTGTGGGGAGTGCGAGTACAGAACTACTGACAGGTTAAGCCTATCCGAACATATGAGCAGACATACAGGTGAGAAACCCTGCAAATGCGAGCAGTGTGACTATTCAGCAATACGGAAAGTTTATTTAGGCCGACATAT
The DNA here is from genome assembly GCF_000003815.2 of Branchiostoma floridae. NCBI lineage: Eukaryota > Metazoa > Chordata > Leptocardii > Amphioxiformes > Branchiostomatidae > Branchiostoma > Branchiostoma floridae. The sequence continues at coordinate 21,072,185 of NC_049986.1, read as the reverse complement.
GACTAAACACACTGGGGAAAAACCCTACATGTGTGGAGAGTGCGGATACAGGGCCGCTGCCAGGTCTAGCCTATCCAAACATTTGAGAAGACATACTGGCGTCAAACCCTACAAGTGCGACCAATGCGACTATTCTGCTGGACACAAAGGTAATTTAAGCCGACACATGGCTAAACACACTGGCGAAAAACCCTACATGTGTGGAGAGTGCGGATACAGGACGGCTGACAGGTCCAACCTATCTCTACATATGAGAACTCATACGGGCGTAAAACCCTACAAGTGTGACCAATGTGACTATTCTGCTACACAGAAAAATGCCTTTAAGCAACACATGGCTAAACACACTGGCGAAAAACCCTTCATGTGTGATGAGTGCGGATTCAGGACGGCTGACAGGTCTTACTTGACCAGACATATGAGAAGACATACAGGTGAGAAACCATATAAGTGTGACCAATGCGACTATTCTGCTGCACATAAACCTTCTTTAGACCTTCATCTTACTAAACACGCCGGAGAAAAGCCATTTGTGTGTGGACAGTGCGAATACAGGACTGCTAACAGGTCTCACATATCCGAACATATGAGGAGACATTCAGGTGAAAAGCCCTATAAATGCGACCAGTGCGACTATTCTGCTTCACACAAAGGTAATCTAGACAAACACATGGCTAAACACACCGGCGAAAAACCCTTCATGTGTGGAGAGTGCGGATACAGGACAGCGGACAGGTCTCACTTGACCGTACACATGAGAAAACATACAGGTGAAAAGCCCTATAAGTGTGACCAGTGCGACTATTCTGCTGCACAGAAATGCAATTTAGACCAACATGTAGCTAAACACAATGGCGAATAACCCAACGTGCAGGAGTGCGGATACAGGACGATTGGCAGGGCTTAGCTATGACAAACAATTTACAATAGCACAGCAATACATTGTTATCAGAAACAGAACTGTAAACACCATGGAAACTATGAATGTGACCAGTGTGAATATGTTCTTGCACAGTAATCGATGCATGGCTAAACACACAGGTGTGGATACGATGTTTTTCGTAAATAAGCTTTGAGTAAATAAGGTATCAATTGTCTACTTCTGGAATATGACTAGGTGAGGTGAGGTGAGGGATATGCCACTTTCTATTTGTACATATGCATATTCCATATTATAGACATCGATAGGTTATTTTGTATAAATAGATATTGTATGTATGCCCCAATTGTATGTAAATATCAATACAGATGTTACTGCTGTAATAGATTAAGTTAATGCTGATTCTTCTGGCGGAAAATGCCTGGTTATCATTTATCATCCATATATTGATATAACACTCTCTTGACGTTTATTATTTATCACCCATATATTGATATAACACTCTCTTGTCGTTATTTGTTATCCCGAATTCACCGTTAAGCGTTACCAAGAAATTCTTCGTAACCCGTTATACACACGAAGTCTAATGCCAGATAGAACCCCTGAGAATACAGTAAATGGCGTTTCAAAGGGTCCATATTTCAAAATTTCTCCGAGCCTCCCGGCCTTCGGCTCTGGACAGGGTAAGATATGTTGCGGAAGCGTTGCCCTCAAAAAGCATATCCCCGGACCCCCCCCCCCCCTGGGATGCGTCGCGCCTTCGGCACTCCATGTGCCGAAACAATAGTTCAATCCACCCGGATCCATAAGAAATTTGCTGCCGTCGTCTCTGTGGCGGGCAGGGAACTCTAGATCTGCCTCCGTCAATTTACAGTCATGATGTCATGGGCATTGTCCCTGTCATTCCTCCGGGTTCTGGGCACCTTTTGCTTCTCACAGTGTCATTCGTCGGATATTTTCACCCATTAATATAACTGCTCTAGCGCTGTATGAATAGGAATGCACGTCAATGTTACTTAAGTGTTATGCGTTGTAACCCCTTCTGAATTTACCGTTAAGCGTTACCGGGCATCCTGAATTTACCGTTAAGCGTTACCGGGCCTGCTGAATCATTGTTAAGCGTTACCAAGACCCCCCCCCCCATGCAGACCCTCTTATAAGTAAAAGAGAAACAAACAGTAACTTAATGCTACACTATGCCGTACCAATCGACACAATAACTCGCCGATCCCATATTTAGTGAAACTGTTAAACAAGTGACTGAACTAGACATCTGAAGTCATGTATCCCCGCATTAATGTCTCTTTAGCCTACCGAATGTTCTACACGCTGTATCTCAATCGTCCAATGATTTTAAGTGATCGTGTTTATCATTATGTAAAATAAAATATTTGCAATGTATATAGTTTTATTCAACTGTTTTAATGATTTTAAGTTAGTGTGTACTGAAGTGTAATGTATCACACAATCCGGCCTTCAAGGCTGCGACGTTGTGCAAAAAGATCATTCAGTTAATTCTTATAGTATCCAAATTGAATGTACGCCCACGAGTATGTAATTATTAACAACAATGTTTGCAGCGAGAGCTATGGTCTGTATATCATCATCATCATTGTACACATATCGTCGGAGTTATACCGCCCCTTACAGAGTGACATACCCTTTCGTCTCCCGGCCAGGGTCTAAATATACACGTGTATGACAATGCGTATGGTCGCCTAGGCATTCGCAGATTGCATAGATTTGCCGGCTCGTTTCTTTGTAATAAACACTTTGATTTGACTCCAGCGGAGGTCATGGAACTGCAGACGACGAACAGCAAGTGCCGGTAACAGTATCAAGGCGCAAATTCCCGCCGGCCGAAGTTCTAAACAACGTAATCCAACTTATACAGTATCAACATCGATGTATTCCTCTACCATTTACCACAGTTTCCACCCTGCTGTTGTGCACGGAAGAATAACTACGGCATTAGCAAGTACTGTGGTGCACTATTTTAACCCGAACTACTTTTGGGGACGGGGTCGCGGATAAACACTGTGTTATGAGACTTGAAAGGTCAGTTTGCCTGGCAGCCATTCTGGTTTGTCGTAGTGTAACGTTGGTGTATACGACTACTTTGCTCTAGTTTGAGGCCATTTTCAAGACAATTTGACACTTCAGCGATGAATCAGCACCACAAACCGGAAGGTAAAACATTTTTTCACCTCCTTTACGTTCTTCGTCTGATAATTCTTTAGTTTCTTTACCAGAAACCGTATTCTTGACCACTTTTCTAAGGCGAGAGGGACATGGCGATCTAATTAGTTTGTGACCGGAGGGTAACCTCTGGTGACAGACTACTAGTAGTGTTTATGTAACGCGTAATACATAATGTCTATGTAACGCTTTCGCATCTGTATCTGTATGTTCCCGTTGTCGCATTCATATGTACTTTGGTTACAGTTTGGTATGTCCTCTGCACGGACCTGCGCGATGATGCATGCACGCTGTTTTTTTCTCCGCGGTAGCTTTTTTTATTATCGATGTAAAAATTTCCGAAATCACGCCTATATTTTTTATCTACTAGAACAGGTCATGTGGTGTGAGGGCTTAGGAATTAGATTATCTCCAAGCAGATATGATGTTCTCCAATGTTGAATAGATGTTAACATTTTGCGGCC
>NC_049986.1:21029218-21040243 GCF_000003815.2 Branchiostoma floridae | reverse complement strand
AGACAAAAGCTTAGTAGGTTTGGATACAGGGTTAGTATCAAAGATCCTTCAAGGCATATGTAGTGGGCTTCTGAGGAGACTGTTCAACTGTTGTAAAGTGGCCTGCCTCATTTTATGTTCAACATAAAATGAGGCAGGCTACTTTACACTTATTCTCCTTGGTTCTTCACCCCTCACCTTCCCCACAAAAGTTATAACCTTAAGTACGCACCGGTCCAAACGTGGTTCGTATTAGGCTTGGTATGGAGTTAACAGTTATAGATAATGACATTACTATCAACGAATTGGCAATGGAGACTGAGATAGTAGTGTACACTCAAAAACAACACTATGGGACAGATATTCATCAATATGTTTTATTCAACCTATTGTCAGAATTTGTTCAAGCATGTCTGAACGTTGTTTTAACGACGCAGACGGACGCAACATAAAAACGAAGCTCATGCCACTCCACGGCGACTCCACGGGTTAAGGTTGACGCATCTCTCACCAGTACTGTACACCGATTCCACGGCCTCCACCATGGTGTGGAAGTCATCGAAGGACTCGAGGTGGAAAATGTGTTTGTACTCTGGTTCTGAAACCAGCTGCTCCATGTGGCTGTTGACAACGTTGCCGATGCCTTCAAGATAAACATTTGGTCGACAATCAATTAATAGTTGATGAGAGTTCTTCTTTAGTCTGTCTGGCAAAACAAAGCAAAATCCTACAGAAATAGTGGTATATGGTCAATGGTAAAATTAGGTGCCTGGAGCAATCATTTAACATTCGCGAATAGAAAATGTGATCCTTTTTGATTTGATTTTATTTACCCAGAGCAAATACAGAAACACCGATGTTTTGTAGCCTTTGAGCCGCCGCTACAGTTGCAGAGGCGTCATTGGGCTGCCCATCGGTGATCAGAAGGACCTCCTTCAGAGACCCAGAGCGTAGTCCCTTGGTAGAGACGCTGAAGTCTCCGTTTGCGAACATGGTTGTTCGGGCGTAGTCAAGGGCCTCGTGAGTAGCTGTACCGCCACCTAGGTTGTCAATGTTAGAAAAAGTGTATGATTCTCATATACTTGTCTACTATATATCGTCATGTTTTCTTTCATCGTTTTCTCCGTTATATACAGCTTCAGTCATTCATAACGTCTTTTTTCGATTTGTTAAGAAAAGACAGTTTTGAATCATATCTTTCTAATACAAACTAAACAAATCATGTGTCTTGTAGCCGGAGGCGTATTTGGTGGTAAATACAATCTAAATTAAAAAAAAAAAAAACTTATAAGATTTCATCCATATACATGTATGTCCAAAGCCGTGATAATAGAAAATGTCCTTAACATGATTAATCCAGTCATGATCAAAAATAAATACAGTGCTGAATGCATCGCGATGCAAGTAGTATGTCTGACCTCGTTATTTTATCCTATCCAAGCTGCTCAATCTCTTCGTCCTCTTGAGCAAAACTATATAGAGTTGGCAGCTATCATAGGTTTGAATACCATGCTATAATGGTAATAAACTTACTTGAATAAGTGACCTGCGAAATTGCATTTCTCACGCCCGCGTAGGTACCATAGTCATTGAAGTCAAAGTGCTCTGTGAATCTCGAGCTGAAGGTCATGAACGCGACCTGCGTAAAAAAGGCCAAACATTATCATGTGGGAGGACACATGCATTTAGATACTTCTTTGAACAAGACAAATGTAATTAATCATAACGTTCTTGAATTTCCAGCCCAAACCAACTCCCCAAAGGTAAGGCCATTGATGGCACCTTACGCTGTTCATCAGTCTGTACAAGTTAGTTATACAAGGTAAAGGCAGAAAAGACTTAAGTTAGTACCTGGTGGTATGGATAATTTGGGCCTATACCGGGGCAGATATAGCCCAGCAATTCACCCAATGCGTCCCTTGCATCGTAGAAAACCGGAGCTGTTAGATAATATGGAGTATACGTGTCAGACGTGTCAGACAACGAAGGCTGAGTGATGCAGCTCATGGTTTTGGTTAGAATCTTGGCCTTTTCAACATTGTATTTGACGTGTTCTAACCCATCAACTCATTCATATCGCTACCTCACTAAAGTTGTTCAAACGTTTCAAATCTTTTATCATATTCAAGATATTGAACTGATTCAAAAAAGCTCCACCAAGAGATACTGCTTCTGGCTTATTCTATTTGTTTCATACTAGGAAAATAATAAATGCATAACAATCAACTATAAATAAGATATAACAGTTCAAGGGAGGCCGGACACTTATGCGTATGCAAAGGCAACCCTTTATCAACTTACAACAATTCAAATAAATCAATTAAACAAAATGATAAAGCAATATAGTGAGAAAACAGTACAATAATGAATTTGCCATAAGTTGGGTAATGAGATAACGTTAAATTTTGATTTATAAAATCAATTTCAGTGTTACTCTTGAATAAAAAAACAGTGATACAGAACTTAAAAATAACGTTTTATTCAAGTTGTTCCAAACCATGGGCCCCCTGTACGTAGCTTTGGCTGATTGCTACCTTATGTGATGGTGGTTGATATTCTCCAAATATATAATATACACAAGAAACTTACATGTAATACTGCCAGACTCATCGAGGATGACGAGCAGATCTCGCTCTTTCTCGGGGCTCCGGGTAAGGCTGGTTTGACCCTTCAGGAAGAACGTGTCGAAGGCTCGTGCCGTTTCCTGGGGGGTGATCGTCTCACCTGGAGATATCAAAGTAAAGCATGACGATGAAGATGAATTCTATCGAAATTTCTTCTTGATAAATCGTCCTAATATTTTTATTAATGTACAGTACGTAGAGTTTTGGTCAAATGGAACTTTGACTTCAAATTTTAGTTTATTTGTATTCACATCTAATTAGCTGAATATTTCATCTATTCTTCCTGCAGTAATCATACACTTGAAGTACCATGATACATCATATGAAAATTACATTGGAGACAAGGTGTTTACAAAATAACATATCGTGTAGAAGTTTTTGAATGAGATAATTACCATGACACTACATGTAAGTAACGATACCTTTTGCTTGTTAAAGAATATTGGGATACCCAAACTTAACTTCAGCTCCACTTTCATTTCATTTTTTATGGTCTTACCTGCGGGCAGCTGTTCCGTTTCCTCGTTAGGACCGCAACCAGTCCCGCCGTTGGACGGGTGACGTAGGATCACCCTGGAACGGAGGCGGGTGTTGTAGCCAACCTTGAGAGACCATATCGTTAATATGGTAAGCAATTGATACGTTAAAGGACGGGCAGTCGCTGCGACTCTCTAAAAATCTAAAGGATTTTCTTGAGGAAGGTCAGTACAGGGCGTTACGTTGTTTCACAAGGAAAGGCAAAACGATGCCATTTCTTGAATCAACTATAACGATGAAGCTTGGTAGAGAGCGATCAAGATTTCTTCCATGGTGCTAAATGGCAAAAATTTAAATGCAGCATATTCCCCCCGACTCAGGTGTATTATAATATCTGAATACTTAATATTTTAGATTGTCGCAAAGATAGACCATCTTTTACCTCTTTGTATAGGGGCTATCCAGTGGTAAAACAAATTGAATGGTGAAGACACACTATTTATAAATGATCACAGGTTCATTCCGAAGAAGTATTAATTGAAATTCACGTAATTTACATACTGATCAAAGATATACTGAGGCACTTCCAAAGGTAATATTAACCTGGGTGTCATCAAACGATCGTGAAAAATAAGACAGGAGCTATTTTATACTACCTTCATCCACTCTGTCCATTGAGACTGCAGACAGTCGACAGACGTCGTGTCGTACAGCCAGGCGTAGGCAGTCGTGCTCAGCAGCACCAGAGTCGTAGTGGTGAGAAGAAAAACGGAACGCATCGTTGCACAGCTTCACGGTGGAGTACAATACTCTTCAAACTGCTGGTCAGCAACTGTAGCCGTGGCCGTTCTTTGCCACTTTTATGCTTTGCGTACGAAATTAGATCGGGTGCCATAAAGATAACGCATGGCGCACATGATAGTGGGAGCACATCGTGTTTGCCGTACGGCCTGGGTATTCTGTGGCGTTGTTTACTTTTACGAGGAAATGACCCTGAGTGACTTCACTTTATCATTCACACTTAAATTAAAGCCGTAATGATACTGAGAGAAGCCACGCGTCGTCCGTTCATACCCGTGATGGTCAAGTCTCTACCACCATTACATGTAGATCTACCTTGCATATAGTATGAAGCATAGAGTATCAAGTTGAAAATAAAACGGGTCCATCGATATCGTTGACAGAAAACCATTTTCTTTCCTTTTCGGAAATGATTGTTTGCCTCGATATCGCGGCTGAGGCCTACGTCACATTTGCAAACCGGGGCCCGGCCGTGCAGCTTCCGGGAACGAAAAGTATAACATAAAAGACACCAAACTTTACAAGACGTAAAGAGAATAGTCGTGGGCATTATTTGTGTATATTTTAATTATACATTTCTATTTTTCGTTTCGGCCGGGCCCCGGATTGGAAATGTAACGTTAGCCTTACCCCATAAAGTTTGGCACTTTTAATAGAGACGTTAACACATTTCTGATATCAGTCTAACCAATAAAAGTATGACGCAGTTGACTCTGCGTTTTTCGTGAGATTATATACCTCACAACGTTGTACGTTTCCGTCGCTATCGGTGTATTTGTTATCATGAACCGTGCTGGTATTGATAGATGTCTTTATTACTTGACAATTTACAGTTGGCAGGTGCTTTGTACCCACGACCGTTCTCTTATTTCCTTCTCAATTTCGAAATTATCGAGGCTTATCAATATTCAACCAAACGCGGTTAACACGGATATTGCTAGCGCTCAAGATATCACCAGACTGCCAATGCTTGCGTGAAGGTTTGCTTTATAAAGCTTTGTTGTAAATTTGTCCTTGATACTAGAAGCAATTAAGTTTCTTCCTCTTGGTTACTGAAGTATATTAGTTTACCAGGCTTCCATGTCCACAATTATGCACATTGTATCAGAACTGTAATTATAATCCGGAAAAGCATGCTAGATTAAAAATGATAACAAACGCGGCCAAAGCAATAATTTAATAATGGAAGGAAGGAGGAAGCTGCATCGTTGACACATACATTTATAATTGTCTGTGAGTAGTCTTTTAATTTAAAAATCGAAAATTTTATTTTCTTCAAATTTAAAAATCATTGGACTAGACTATGTATTCCTCTTACTTTGAGCAAAATACTGTAAGGAATTAAATGTTATCTATGATAATTTTTATGATAATCATCGCATTTGCACTGCTAAGCCTTTTACCAATTGTAACCACAACCATCTGTGCTACAAGCGTTTTCAATCGAATATACAGTTTCTCTCCCTCTCTATGTACAGTTGGTTCCCATATTCGAAAATCAAAGTTTGTCATTTGGAGTATAAGAAGAACATATTATGAGGTGAACATAATGTTGGCCAAAACTCAGTAATACATTTATTGCCTTTGAGAACTGCAGTGCAAATTGCCAATTAAACGCTGAGAACCGCTTCCATAGTGAGTTACCACCCCCAGAACCAAAAGGTATATTCCTAAATCCCATTGTAAATCTATTAATGAACCCAGCAGAGAATAGGATTGCACATGTACATGGGACAAGAAGATTTCAAAGTGCCATTTACCTGCTCTATGGTTGGGAATACAAATGACATTGTCATACATTTTCCAACATTTTCCTTGCAATCTATGGCATATATTTTCTCATTTTACAGCTGCTTTCTACGATTCATAGTACTGGTTAGTTTGATTGTGGTTTACACCAATTTGTATTTTGGGGTTGACATGCCTTGCTTGAAGAGTTTCATAGTTTTGGGAAAACGTCTCTGCCTCTATTTCAGAAAGACAGAATTAGCAAGATGTGATGATGCAGCTGACTTCACATAACTTGTGGATTATTTGTCCTAAATGAACCTCAGAACTATTTTCATATTTTGAAATGTCTTAAAACTATAATTATGATTGGCATTCTATGAGAACATGCAAATGAAAAAAAAAATTGTAAAAAAAATTGAAGTACCCTTCATTATGGTATCGACCGGTAAGTGGTCAAGAAGTTTGAACAAATGACTTAACACACAGAGTACGGCATGCCAAACAAGAATGTTTAATTTTTTCCTGTCTTCAACGTACAAAAAAAAACGATGACAGCCACATCGGATCAACATGGCCATATCTACTTGCTCGAGTTATCAATTTCACCTGTCCATCTGTGGGTCACAAGGGGGGATGAAGAAATGATTGCAGCTTAGGCGCTGGGGCGACATCCATTTAATCTCCAAGCAGATCTTACGGTAGCATAAGATAGCATCAAAAGCTGCCAGAAGAGTGAAGCTTGCCTAGGAGTACGTATGGCTAACATATGATCTGCCAAAGAACACAACGGTCAATGGCTATCATCAGGCAGCCTAACACACTAATAGGCCGGCTTCACTCCTCTGCCAGCTTTTGATACTATCTTGTGCTACCGTAGGATCTGCTTGGAGACTAGCATCCATTGGGCTCTGGGATTGAGATCCCTTGGGGCACTGGGGCTGACGTCTCTTGGATCACTGGCAAATGCGGCTTTAAGAACTGTTCTTCTGTCTGTGCTCCAGCATCCATGTACCTCCGAATTGGCTCCGGGCTGCGGGGACTGGTGCGGCTTTCTTGCTCAGAAATCCCCATAGCCTGAAATGGATTACATAACATAAAAAATGCATAAACATAAATCATTGTAGTTTGTAATAGAAGCAAATTTATATGCATACAGCAGGGCTCGAGATACCACCTGCATATGCAGATTAGTGCAGATAAAACTGGAGCTGTGGGGGTATTTGTGGTGTCAACCTGCACCTAACCTGCACAGGTCCATCAATGTCCTATGATGTAGGTGTATATGGATCGTTATTACCGGTAGCTGCATTGACTGCTACCACCTGTAAGGCATAAAAGAACAAATAGCAATGTTCCTGAAAAATTTTAGTATGATCCATACTTCCTAAATTCAGAGAGGTGCAGGTATGCAGAAAAAAGTACTTCGAGGCCTGATCAGTAATAACGAGTGCTGTTTCCTTGATACATAAGGACAAAAGAAGTAGCCCAAACAAATTGAGGAGAGTCTATAATTAAACTAACTACCCTGCACACTTTTACCTTTCTGCTGCAAGTCTTCCTCCAGCACTAAGGGGGTACAATGAATTCAGGTGTTTGGAGACTTGAGTCTGCACTGCCCCAACTGAAACAAGATTCACAAGGAAACATCAGATGTACATGTAAAATGTAAGAACCTATTTAGTCCTTTCCTCACATAAAGGAGTGAAATATCACAATGGGTCAAAGTTGAATAAAGTACAAGGTCATGATCAAAATAACTTACCAGTTCGTAGAATTGATGATCTCGAATTTTCCTGCACAAACTGAGCAGCCTTGGACCAGAGAGGATGCTGTGATCTCATTTTTGGCCATCCAGTGGATTGTGTTGGGTCCCATCCCTCCGATGGCAGGGACAAGAACTTCAAAAGTGCCCTTATTTCGTCGCTTGACCAGGCAGGGACTCTACATTTTATTGGCCTGGTTAACATCACATGGACGGCCTAAAAAAAGAAGTTCAACATACCTGGTGTCACTTGAATAACAGAGCTTGAGCTTAGCCCCGCCTATTGTAAGCTCCTCGCAATTCAGCCCCTGGCTGCAAAGAGTGAGTAGTCGGCCGACCCAATAACCAAAACCAACCAATACTGTTTGCATGTGCACCTTTTCTGCACCAAATATTGGAGCTATGCAGCTAATTTTTGATTGTCCACTGCTGCCTCTAGATATTTGTGAAATGTTTTCATGTAGAGGTGTTTATGTTCAGGCCTCGACTTGTGGTATTTGCGGTATTCACGAATAACAACTTATTCTCTGAGGAATTATAGTACAACACAAAATGTACTCCCTTCTGGAGTGGAATGGTCATTCAAGTCCAACCCTAAATCTGAGGAAAATAGCCACAGTCAGCCCACCTTTTCGGGTTCTTTACTTGAACTTGAAGGCTGGTCATCTTCTTCTGTGGAAACCTCTACCTTGACTTGTTCTTGAGACAGTTGTCCAAGGGAAGAAGGACAGGGCTCACTCCTTAAGTTCTGCTGCTCATCTTCTGTCTCTTCTTCCACACCAGGCTCTGTCTTAATTCTTACCATCGGGTCCTGAGAACTTACAGAATTGGGCTGTGACCCAAGTACAGTTCCTAGGTGCTGGGTTAGACTTGTTAATGGTTCTGTCACTCCTACAGCACTGTATGTGTACTGTTCAAACTCAAGTAGTTCCATAGGTTCTTTCTTTACTTGTATCTGTCGAAGGCTTGTATCAGTGCTTGGAGTCTCAGAGACATCCATGTCTGTTGCTTGCCAGCTAGATGTCTCTTCCTTTTCTGTGTGCTCTTGAGGAAGCTCTCGAACATTTTGCAAAGTAGTTTGGTCATTGTTCGGTGCTGAAGGCACTTGGCTGCCATCCCCCATTTCAAGCCAATGGCCGTGCTCAAATGCTGAGCTAGTGTCACTACAGCCATGCTCGAATGTAGGGCTAGTGTTACTACAGCCATTCTCGAATGAAGGGCTAGTGTCACTACAGCCATGCTCGAATGTAGGGCTAGTGTCACTACAGCCATGCTCGAATGTAGGGCTAGTGTTACTACAGCCGTGCTCGAATGTAGGGCTAGTGTTACTCATGATCATGTCCATTCCTTCGTCTTCTTCTGCTTCATACTCCTTTGTCATGACCTCTCTCAGCACATGTTCCAAGTCACCCTTGCGCCTCGCCCTGTACCCGGCTGCCACCACGATGTTCCTCCGATTCAGCTCTGACTGTAGTTCCTCTACCTTCATCCTGGGTAGGAGGGCAAGGGTCGTCTCCTTGGAGAAGCCTAGGATGCCTGTCATTGGTGGGTTTCTGTCCTGTAAGAACAATAATAAGTTGTGCTTAAGGGATGTTACTGTAGTTCAACTGGTAGCAGCCTCACAGTTGAGCTCCTAGTTAGTACACACACATAACATGTATCATACAACACACAAAGACCATACACAGACACAATCACAAACACACAGACACACACATAAATAAGACAGAGTACACCTATACACAAAGATACATGAACTCTCGTATCAACACATATATATATGCACAAATGCATGCACACGCACACTTACACACACATGCACGCGCACACACACACACACACACATACACACATACACACACTCAAGCTATGACAATTTTTATTCCTATCAATTTTGGACTCATGTTCTTAAAGCCCTACCAGTACCACAATCTATGAAAGTAAGGTTTAGTGACTATAGACAGCACTGTACTTACCCCTTCACTGACATGGTCACTTGCTCCATGAAAATCTTCACCACCACCTTGTACACTGCTCGACAAATGAGCACACATGGGTGTAACAACACTGTTCAGTCTGGCGTTGTCTCCTTCCAGTCTGCTATCGTGACGTAGGCGGATGGCATAATTGTGATGATCATCTAGTTCCTGGTCCAGTCCTGAACCAGATGCATCCATGGTGGTGTGGAGGTCAGGAGCAGAACCATTTGCTGAATTGTTCACAGAAGAGCCAACCTCTGATGCAGTAATCTGTAAAGTGAGGGAAAATAACGATGCATTAGTACTAATGCACAGCACTGTATTCTTGTAGATCAGTAATATCTAAAACTAAAATGCAATACAAACAAATCTTACAGTTGGGAGACATTCTTAACAATTGACGTCCACTTAACAATTGTAGCCATGTGTCCAAGCACAAACATTAAATGTTCCTCAGCTGATATTCACAAAAATACATTGATAAATTGTGCCATATAAAAGTAACACAATATCATACTAAGATGCATATTGAACTTGGTATGATTATTACATACCTTCTTACTCTTAGGTCCTTTGAGTTTCTTGGGGGGAGGCCAACATCTCTGTTTTGGAGCTGGTCTCTTTGGTTTAACTGTCACCCAAGAGTGAAGGACAGGTAAGGCGCCTGAAATAAATGTAACATGGGAATTTTTCTCATAAATGATAAGAAATTGCCTCTTGTTAGCAAGACAGACTAACAAGACACACAATGAGTGACAATGACATGCATAATCAAGGCTAAAAATACTTTTTCTGCATACCTGCACTGGTGCAGGTAACATCAAAAATAGCCTGCACCAGACAAATTTTACCTGCACCACTCTGAATTTTGGAAGTACAGTATAGTCCATACTAGAATTGTTTTTCTTTTCTACAGAATATTACTTAATAGGTCGTAGTGGTAACATTCAATGCAGCTAGCTAATAACAATCCACGTACACCTACATCATATGACGTTTATGTATAAAACCTAGTATTTGGGACCAGTACAGGTTAGGTGCAGGTAGACATCACAAATACCTGCACAGCTCCAATTTTATCTGCACTAACCTGCATACGCAGGTACTAGTAGTATTTCGAGCCCTGATAATACATATTCAAAACTTATAATTTGAAGTTAGATACAGCAGCGAAAAATTTCTGCATTTACAGTTTGTAAAGTTCACTTACCTTCTCTGAGCTTTGGCGTCTTCAGCCTAAGTCCATGTCCTGACCATCTCAGAATGTCAGAGTCTTCAAAGTGCTTTTCACAAACCACTGAGCTCTGGTTACTAGTAAGTGCAGAAATGTCTCTTTTGATCAGAGACGCCCAGTGCTTAAGTTTCTTTTTGTTGTCAAGTACTTTTTTGGGGACACTGAAGAATGAGATGTTAGACAGGACTGTCTCCCCATCCACCTGAATGTAGTTTGAGCTTTTACATCCATATGCCTTGCAGTATTTTCCTGTTGAGAAATTTTTCTTCTTGGGTCTGCTCTCTGGACAAGAAGTGTTTGTCTGAAAAGGAAAAGGCAAGCACAAAGTTAACATTATCGAAACTAATATCATAAATCCACTTTCTATAGAACTTAAATGTTATATCAATGATACAAGTTATACCACGGTGGTTCTGTTATCAAACCTTGGTGGTCGTT
>NC_049986.1:21026996-21028691 GCF_000003815.2 Branchiostoma floridae | reverse complement strand
TGGGTCCGGTATGCTGGGTGGTCGGGGTACAACTGGGTCCGGTATGCTGGGTGGTTGGGGTACAGCTGGGTCCGGTATGCTGGGTGGTTGGGGTACAGCTGGGTCCGGTATGCTGGGTGGTTGGGGTACAGCTGGGTCCGGTATGCTGGGTGGTTGGTGCACAGCTGGGTCCGGTATGCTGGGTGGTTGGGGTACAACTGGGTCCGGTATGCTGGGTGGTTGGGGTACAACTGGGTCCGGTATGCTGGGTGGTTGGGGTACAACTGGGTCCGGTTTGCTGGGTGGTTGGTGCACAGCTGGGTCCGGTGTGCTGGGTAGTTGGGGTACAACTGGGTCCGGTATGCTGGGTGGTTGGGGTACAACTGGGTCCGGTATGCTGGGTGGTTGGGGTACAGCTGGGTCCGGTATGCAGGGTGGTCGGTGTAGACCTGGGTCCGGTATGCTGGGTGGTTGGTGTAGACCTGGGTCCATTATGCTGGATGGCCAGTGCAGAGCTGGGTCTGGTATACACAATGGTTAGTGTACGGCTGGGTCCAGAGGTTGGGTCATCACATCGTTCCGTGCCAGTACTGCAGCGAGGCCTCTGCCTTCTCATTATCCTGTCATACAGCTCTCTCTGGCTTAATGGATGGCTGGTTGGTTTACTCATCACCATATCTTGTCGCTCCAACTCCATGTTGGAGTTGAAATAACTTGGTTTACTGTGTGGTTGGTTTACATGCTCAAGAGCCTTAGGCTGAATTGTTGTTGTTGTTGTTGCAGGCTGAAGTAGTAACTCTTGAATGAGCTGTAAAAGTGGACAGGAAAATAATTAGTCCGATGTATGAAACAAAACAAAGAAAATGGTTTCTACAAATCAAGAGTCCTGTCGGAACCAGGTCAGCAATGCCTTTCTCTTCAAGTATACTATTGTAGTGCATTGCTACAATCTTTGTAAATACAACTATCATCATCTTAGCAATTTTATTGTGCTCATTTCCATTATATAAATTTAATCATTTATTTATGTCTACAAAATCATATTTTCCGAGTTCCAACACACTAAAAATGCATACAAATACCCTAAAAATTACTTGAAATGTTACTGTTTTTCTGAACTAATAATAGGAGTAGTGATTGTTACATATCCAGATATTCTCATCATGCAAGCCCCAGCATGCTTTATGGGGCCTTGGACCGAATCACTCTCAGTCAAATCACTGCCCTATTTTTGTATCACTACACCAGACACATGTAGAGCTAGAAGTTTGTGGTAGCGGGAGCATGGTTTTGTCCCATATATGCAAATGAGCAGCATGCATACATTCACATGCTAATAAGTACGTGTAATTTAACATAAGCACTTTTTGTACATTTTGGTTCACACTGTACACTCCAGTACAGTTCTGTACACTCTTGTTCACTCTGTATTCTTTGGTTCACTCTAGCGCACTCTTATACACTCTGGTACACTCTTATACACTCTAGTTCACTCTGTACACTTTGGTTCACTCTGTACTCTCTAGCTTCACTCTAGCGCACTCTTATACACTATGGTACACTCTTATACACTCTAGTTCACTCTGTACACTTTGGTTCACTCTACTCTGCTTCCCTCTATTCACTCTAGCGCACTCTCATACACTCTTATACACTCTGGTACACCCTAGTTCACTCTGTACACTTTGGTTCACTCTGTACTTTGCTTCCCTCTAT
>NC_049986.1:21020132-21026896 GCF_000003815.2 Branchiostoma floridae | reverse complement strand
AAGTGAATATGCGTAGGTATTTTTTAATGAAAAAAAAACAGTTGTTTGTTTGGACTTGGTTTATGTACATTCCTGATCATCATAGTCAGTGGCAACAAACACGGCGTACTTATGCATAATAAGATCAGCAAAATCCGTGGCATCTTAGGGCAGGACGCATCTTAGGGCGGCGGCCGGCGGCCCCAGTTAATAGTGTGATGTAATATGATAAATATGGATTAATGTAATATATGAGTGTTTACCCAAGTGTCCTTTGTAGCTCAGCCATTTCAGACTTTTGCTTACATGCATGTGGTATTGGAGGCATTTCATGATTACCGGGAGTTATCTGTCAACCCCTGAAATAAATAGTCTTCCTCTTAGACCAGGATAGGTTTCATTTTACTCCATATTTTGCAGTCTTATTTCCTCATGCATCACCATAAAGTAATGGAGAAATTGCAGCAAACGCCGGTTATTATATTCATTCTGCTTGGGCAGAACCCCGTATTAATTACACAGAACAGTTTTCTGGCAAACAACGGCCTTTGGTGCGCAAACACGTACAGGTGCATCAAAGGGTCGACGTCAGTGAGAAAGCGTGCAAAGTCAACAAGACTGTACTCGAGATACTGCTTGCCGGTCTGAATAAGCAGTCGACTGCTACTTTTCTATCTGACCTTACACCAAATTGCTGATAATTAAATGTTCCGTTCTGTCTAGACGTTTCTTCACAATTTGGCGGGTCTCTGACAGACTCTGCCAGTCGGCAGGCACAACCATTAAACTTAAACCCCAAAAGTCATGACATTGCTGACATTTTTTCCCTTGTGCCATTAATGTTATATATGTATATATGCCTACCTGCCTATATATATAATAGACTCGTTTCTATGTATACTAGGTTGGGCCACAGCAAGTAAATCTTATGGATGACATCCAATGCAGAGTGCAAAAATAATGGGATAGCGCGAAAAAAAAAGATGCGTAAAAAAAAACCAAGATGGCTAAATTTTCAACATAGACACCATAAACGTCGTAACAAGATTTGAAGTGCCAAAACGTGGCATCACATCTAACAGGGTATTCATTCCTGTATTAAAGAAGTAAACGAGTGTAGTAAAAGTTATACTAGTATGGTACACTGGTATCACTTGCCAAGCTGGCAACTACATTCATGGCTTCCATATTGGTGTCACTTTTACAGCAATCCAACAAGTTTCACTTCTGCAACCATAGTCATGGCTACCTCCCTAGTGTCACTTCTACAAGTATGCTTATTAGGCTACAACACAAATATTTGCCTATTTCGGTCTATCTGACCATCCCCGAAGAGGAAAAAAATTCTTGTTTTTTTCTGAAATCAGGAAAAATTAATGCGCGCGCTGATGTCATCCATGAAATGTACTTGCTGTGGCCTCACACTGTCACACAATTCTTCGCTGCCGGTTATTAATTGGTCCCGTCCTTTAGGCTCGATATTAAGTGATGCACAATATTGGATTCATTGAATACATTATTACTCCGAGAAGGAGGGTCACCTGTAGGTGTACGTATTTAAGTTGGGTTTTATTACCAGTGTTCGCGGCTGTATCTCTATGTTCCTTTTGTTGCATTCATATGTAGTCTGCTCGTAGCAAAGACTTTAGCCACACTGCAAACATTCATTATTTAATCAATGCTGTTTCTACGTTTCTTCAATAGCCATAAGATTGTTCATCACAGTCTTGAGGTGTATGTTTAATTTTCTTCTTCACCAAGCAACCAGAAATAATTCTAGCATGTTTGCAAATAAGAAATACCAACTACTGATTTGCCGTATCCATTCATACTCTACAACATATATTCATAATGAATTTGTGTCATGTAGTCGAGACTGAAGGCCCAAAAGAAATGAGTTTGGAAAAAGAAAGCCAACAGCCAGACACAAAAGAATTGGGACCGGATGGAGAAAACCAACAACCCACACCGGCGGTTGGGAGTGAAGGTCGACCGGGGGACGACACCCAACAAGTCATTCAAGAGTTGAAAAGTAAAGGCAAGAAAGAAAGGAGACAGGGGTTAGAAGCTAGGAAACCTACTTCCAGCTCCTCCTATGTCGAAAGCCCTCTGCGTCGACGTTACCCCGTTGAATCAGCCGAGCAGAGCCCTTCTACAAAACAAACAGATGTGGAGCCCTTGCAAGGTTAGCTAACGCTGTCAAAGTAGCAAGTCTACGACAATAAATCAAAATGCAAGGAGTCCACCACTTTACTGGAATCTCATCGCGGTAAAACCTAACTATAGTGCAATATCCTGGCTCCCAAGGCATTGCATGCGCAGAATGAAATGGAAAATAATCAGTTTCACGGGCTACCTATGAGCGATACTGCAGTACCTTTAGACCCCCGCTTTTGATTAGGGTTTGCTTGTTTCCTCTCAAGCAAAAGCAGTTTGGATGATATGTGTCCTCATGGGATATCGGTTTTGACAACTCATTTCTTGCACTGTTTAATTTTCTTTCAACATTATGCTGACGCCCAGGTACAGACGATGCGATTCCAGTATACGTAGAATTGTATGATCGTAAAAATGCGCATATTAGCTAGTTTTGAGCCGTCCATCCAGTGATCAGTACTTGTAATCTTCAGCGTAGACAAGCTACACTCATGGTAGCTGTCTTTTGTACATACTACATAATTTTTCTTCCAACTTTAACGCTAATTTTCCACACAAAGGAGGGACAAAATATCGTTAATCTCAAGGTTTAAGTACTACTTTGAGTTGACAGCTTTGCCTGAATGGCGTTATGTTAAGTGGTAGATGAATTTTCGTCGACCATGTTAAATACGCAACTACGCAATGTATATCTAATGCACTAAAATATCGTGTTTCTTGATAATAAAGGAAAGACAAAAATTGATTCAGACGACAGCGAGGTGTGGGAAGCGGTGTGCAAGGCTGGAGCACGGGGTAGTGAACCATTTCCGTACGAGTAAGTGGTACCTTAATCGTATTCTAGCATAGCATTTATTAATATTGCGTGGTATTGAATATCACAAAAGGGCAATGTTGGAGAAGTACTATATGTATACAGTAAAGTCACCGGGAAATTGATCAGATTACAAATGTAATCAGTATCCTCTCCAGAATGGCGCAACGAAAGCTTTGAGTGAGACATTTGTCGTAATTTTGTTTCATTTTTCCTTGGTATTTCCAGTGTAATGGTATTGTTTAGTCTTTAGTCCTTACTGAAATTGCAACAGCACAATACTACTTGGAGAAACAGTTAGTTTACAGTGACATTACGTGATAAGCCATGATTATGTTACATGTGGGATGCATCTTCAAAGAATCATTGTACTAAATTGTCAGATAGGTCTACACGTAAGTCATTGAATAATAACACCATTCGTTTTGTTCTTGAACATTACAGGCATCCGGACATGTCCACCATCCGTGCAGAAATTAAGAAGAGAACAGGTTCAGCTGTTCTGCAAGACGTAGAGAAAAATTTTGAACAACAATTAGATAACTTCTTAAAATGGTTCTATTTTTATCTTGTGAAGAGGGAGAAAGGGGAAAGAAAACAACCAATCGAAAGTAAACGTCAGAAAAAGGGAAATCTTATCCCTGCCATCGCAATTATTGCTTTCTTGTTGGTCATTGTCCTAGGTACTCAATTTTTACAAGATCGTACCCCTATTCCCAGAGATATCGATTTCAATGAGAGAATGAATGGGCTGAGAGTAATGTTTAGTCACCAGGACCCGGTGCTGTGGAGTGCTATAACGCACGACTTTGGTGATGAAGAAATGAACAAGATGTCCCTTTTGATCATTGACACCCCATCAGATCAATCCGCAGCCCAGGCGTTCGCACTGGCCTTGTCTTGGCTGTTCGCTAGAGAGCATTTCCAACTTAATCCCAGTCAGTTCACATCTTTGGACAAAGCCCATGCTAAATTGGTAGTTGAAGATGTTCTGTCTACATTAGGGGGCAATTCCAACAGTCTCGTTGTTGTAAATAGTGCAGAAAACATGCCGATGTACGTCATTGATAGCCTGAGGGGGTTCTGTAGCTCATTGCCCATTGAAAGATCCATTGTTCTCACCGCGACGCCGGCAGTGCCCTTACCAGGATGTGGGAAGAAAACCATCCTCCGCGTACAGCCGGAGACTGCCTGGCAACTGTTGCCTTCCAGTATTCATCCAACAGGTACACATTTACCCATATTGAAATTGATGCTACAAATTGCTTTTTCATGGTGTTACTGTTGTTCATTACATTATTTTGTTGCTGTCTATTGGCTCCAATTTCTACTTAGACGCAGCAATGATGTACGCGTGCATTCTACCCATTGTAAATAGTTTTGAGTAAACGCCATCTCAATCAATCAATCAATCCTCCACAGGTACCAGGTGTGGATGCATGGTAGCTGTAGACTAGAGATGTAGCTCAGACAGGGAAAGAAGATGCATTCAACCTCTTCACATTTTTATCTGTACATCTTCAGCAAGTTAAAATATTGATAACACAATTTCGTCCTGCAGATGACTACCATACGGCACTAGACGCCATCAGGGAGGTTTTCGGCTCGCAGTCGGCCCGGATGTGGCAGGCGACCGAGGCTGTCCTGACGGAGCACCGCGCAGACGGCCCGCCCAGAAAACCCGCCATCCTGGTCATCGGGGCCCCGCCAGGAGCCCACAGGACGGCTGACCTGCTCGCTGAAGCTTTGGCAAAGGTGCGATGATTGTGTGATAATCTCATTGTGCATTCATGACCTTTCGGGCTAAGTGCAGTCACAGGAATGCAGTACATAGATTGATGAATCTTCTAATATTACTCAAAATTATGGGCTCTAAACTACTCTAATGCATAGGCATGGCTTCTAGATCTTCTCGTTTCTTGGTGATGTTTAATAAAGTACAAAGCATTATATTGATAGGACTTCTTATATTTCTCAAAAATATGGTTCTAATAAACTACTCTAATACATTGGTGTGGCTTCCTATCGTTTCTTGGTGATGTTCAGTATATAACTTGATATGTGAGCTAGAAACGCATAGGAAAAATTGATTTCTGAGTTCTAGCCAGAAGTTTCATGCGAGGAAACTTTCCTGAAAGATGATAAAAGAGAATATCGATTTCACTACTATATAACCCACTATGTATATGTGTTATAATCAATCAATCAAGTATCATGATGCCAAACAACATTTTCATCAACTGTTGTTTATCGAATTTCCAAAAGATCTATTCAGGACAGCCCCTGATGGTCGACAGTCACCAGTTCAGTCACGTTGACGCCGACCGAGCGAAGCTTCACATCGACCGCACGCTGGACTCGACATTCAGCGGGGACGTTCGGTCTGCAGTGTTCACCAGGGTCGACAGTCTGCCCAGCGCCGCCGCCATGATATTCCACTCCTACTGCGACCATGACGACGCGCAGTTCAAGAACGCCGCCTACTTTATGACAGTACACTGCAGGTAAGCAGCGACAACTTTTAATACATGACTGTTTGATAATGCTATGCTATGGTCTTTGTTGGGTTGAAACTCCTACATTGATACCAATTAAATTTAATAAAGGAGTAAATGATCGAATGCAAATAAATTTACAAAGATTTGCTAGTTTGTGTGCTGTTAGATTTTCTTAGTTGATGGAACCTTAATTTGAATGGACATGTAAATTTTCAGCTAAAATGCAATTTGAGGTATTAACAACGGACATTCATGTGGGACCGGGCAAGCTACCATGGCTAATGTTCTAGCCAGCAACTCCACGTTTTATTGCAAATTGTCCCGCTTAGCATTAAACAAATTCCTGTTAGTTACTAGTGTTATACTACATACCATATTTGATTTAGTAGATTGACCATTTAATTAAATAGAACTGTATGCTATCGATATCTGTCATTGCTCTCTAATCAGTGTTAATTTTGGATATCATTTTCAGTGATGACGTTGACCCTAACGCTTCACCCAAGGCACAAGAAGAGGTTATCCTGGACTACCTGAAGCGCTCCTGGAGTGACCTACACGAGGAGAAGCGTGGGCCACTTCTCAGCAGAATTGCGTCCATGGTGGCGGTAGTCAAGGCTGAGGAAAACATAGAAGTAATCCCAACGGTGCATACTTAATGGTATTACAACGTTAGATATTTGTTGGGTCCTGATCTAAATACTGTAAATGAAGAAAAGTTCGTTCGCGGTGGTTTTATTTTCGCGGTTTTTGCGCAAGGCCGCTTCACCTCGAACATTTTTTCATGGCAGCAAGAGACTACAGTGCATGGTGCTACCGCGAACTTAAAACCACCGCGAAAAGTACTTTTTCCCGCTACCGCGAAATTAGATCCCCGCGAACTTAAATGCATTTACAGTAGGTCCTAAACATATTGTTAACTTGTTGAAAGGAGGAGTGTGTGTCTTGAATACGTTTAAGGGACCTACATATACGTCGAAACGTTTACGAGACTGTTAAGGTCGAATATAAATAATTGTTTCTAAATGAATGCAGAAAAACCTGTGAGATTCGTATAAAAGCTACATGTATCATATTTCTTTGTCATCATTGAAAACAGAGCTTGCTACAAATCTAAGCCTAGGATATTACCAAATGCATTGCAATATTGTCGACAAGCGGAACAAGGGGCTATATATAACTAGCTATAGTGCGTAAAGTCATTTTCCAATGGACTTTCCAGTGAACTTACATTTTATAATATATGATATCATGATTGTTTGCTTGGATTTATAAGAGTAACACGTTGATACGGATTTGCTTCAAGTAAGAGGTCA